>NW_026131833.1:0-52437 GCF_903995435.1 Acomys russatus | reverse complement strand
TCTGGTTGCACCTGCTTTCCTTTACTCAGCATAGCTCACCCACCTATCAGCTATGCCCAACAAGTCTCTCTCCAACTCCTTTGCTCATCTGGGTCCCGTGGATCTTGGAAGGAAATGGAGTGAAAAGGCTTCTAAGGGTTCAGAGAGTTCCACCTTGTCGGGCGGCCCAGAGGTCTCCTAGGACGACAGTGGAGCAGGTGGCGTCTTAAAGACTCAGAGGGGGACAGAGGGATTCGCCAGGGCAAGCTTTAAGTATACAGCTTCACTAATGCCGTTGAAAGCACACAGAGACTTCAATGGTTTGCATATGGCCTTTTAAGAATTATTGTTAATCATTAATTGTTGTTGATCATTTATTAGTGTTATCATTCTCATCGCCTGTACTGATTGTAGCTATTTTCGTTTTTTAATCCAACCTTCGTCTTAAAACCATTGGAAGTGAAGGAATATCTCCTCCTGGGACTAGGAATTTGTCCTTATCTGCTAAGCTTTAGTAGCAGAATCTGTGCTGAGCAGATCCTGGGTGATCTCAGGCAGTGGTTGCTGTGTCAGCAATTCTGTGGTACCACTAGGTGGCGCTCATGCGCTATTGCCGCACTGCAAAAGTATTTGGTAAACCAAATGTCTTCTTTGTGGGTAAACACAGAGACTAGTTCTGTGAGCCCCACATGCCTCTTGGGTTATAGGTTTTTCAGACCCCTTCTTTTTCCTTAACTACCTTTAATTTTAATTTTTAAAAGTTTTTGTGACTGTGGCCTCTTGGCTAAGCATAAGCGTAAGTTAGGTCCAGGGCAAACACTGCCTCCATCACTGGCTGCTGTGTGGCCTTGGGTATGTCACCGAGCGTCTCAGCCATAGAACAAGATGAATAACACTACAGCCTCGTGCATTGGCTGTAGGACTGAGCAGCTCAGCGTTCGCGCATTCAGCATCGTGTGTGTCTGCGCTTGCTGTTTTGCTGTTTGTCCCAGCCGCGCAGATCTCCTAGATGCTAGTGGAGGACCTGCATTACCTCAGTTGCCTAGGGGTCTTCACAGGGAGATTTCTGAGCTCCGCGTGCAGAGTTTCTGTTTCTGCTCTTCGGTTTGCAGCCAGGGGCTGGATATTCAGAGAACAACTGCTGATCCTGGGACTTCCCAGTTTTCACTTAGTGAAACAAACCTTCATTCTTTATAGCTTACCCAGCTTCTGGTATTTAGCTATAGCTGCTGTACCCTCCACCTGACAAGATGTTGCTGAGGATGCCCAACTGTGTGGCTTTAATGTCAGCTGCTTCGGCCTGCTCCTGAGTGACTGTGGTTAGATGGTCTGTCTCTTCCAGGCTCACTAGCGTGCCTGGCGCCTTGCTTCTTAGTGCTATATAGTTCTTTGTACAGCTTTCTATAACCGTCCACTATACCACTGTCTTGTCATGTTTCTCCAATGTCTATTTGTTTGAGGGAGAAAGGAAGTATTGTCTCTGATCATGTGTGTTTGAACACAGGTGCTCAGGAAATCGCCCACTACTGCACCAGAATTCCATTTCTTGGCTGTGGCAACCCTAATGTAGGTCCCCCAAAGTCCGCAGTTCCTGTGCTGGTTTCACTGTGGTGCCACCCCATTGTTAGGGTGGCTGGATCATAAGGCCAGGCTATTAGGGCTGCTCGCCCTGTAGCCTGGACCTTTTGTAGAGCCAGCGTTCTTCATATTTTTGGTTATAGAGAATGAAAAATGTTCCCTACTGGGGAGTTCATGTCTTTCAGACCCCAAGGGAACTGACTAGGTGTGGTGCATTCTCTGTTTAGGAGGAGCAAGAGACAGTAACTTGTTCTTTTCCTTGGCTAAGGTGCCCTGGCAAGCCCCAGATCCTAGACATTTACAAGTGATGGGCAGGCTCTCAAATCCCCAGAGAAATGACTTCCCGCTTTTTTATTGCGGGGGTGTGACTTACCAAGGCCTCCAGCATCTTGCCACTTCTTGCCCGCTTGCTGTTCCACCAGCTGATGTTCCTCAGTGGAGCAGCTGGGTCTTGTCGCCTCAGACTATGTCATGACAGGGAGGGGAGCGCTAACACAGCCCTGGGTCAACACTGTAAGGGAATACCATGGTCTCTTCTGGGCAAACATGATGGTTCCCGACCCTTGTTTTTGACAGAGATGAAAGGAACGTGCTCCCAGATCAAAGGCTGCACGCCAAGTACCTGAGCCTGCGATTTAGTGCCGCCTGAGCACCTGGCAGCCGGCTTCACAGCAGCTGGGGTCCACTGCTTGTCTCAGTTTGGGGTAGACAGTATATGAACCCCAGGATGCATCTGCTTTTCATAGGGATAGGACTGACTAATCAATAAGTGATTTGATAGGGGCTCTGCATCTGCAGCCTTGATATTAGAAATGATTTTAAACATTACAAATCCTGATTCGTTGCCCGTGCCCTGTAGCGCCCCTGTAGCATATGAAGAGATCACGTGAAGAAGATAGTCTGTACCAATCTCCACAGGTGCCACCCAGTCCGCTGAGGGCCAGGTAGAGGAAACCATTGAGGAAAGGATGAATTTCTCTCATCTCTTTGTGAGTGGGGACACCCCTTCTTCTGCCCTTGGACGTTGGATCTTCCAGATCTGAGCCTTTGCAGTTACCTCAGCCCCACTCTCTCCTGGTTCTCAGCCCTTGAGGTAGCCTGGCTTACACTACCTGCAACGTTTGACCCACGACTGTTGTCCGCAGCCTGTCTTTGTTTCTCTCCCACACATGATGCCTTCAGTCATTCCCAGGCCGTCTCATCAACGTTGTCATTCTTTTCCACATGTTTTCCCCAACAGCTGTTTCTGAGCAGTGGCCGTGTAGCTTCTAACTCTCATAGGCTGCAGGGATCCTCCCAGGGAGAGAGCTATGGCATGGAGTCCCTGGGTGATTTAACTCCCAAATCCCACCTCCCCTTCCCGGGAGATGGGCTCTGAGGGGGATGTGGCTCTCTGTGTTTTTACAGGATACACTTCTGTGGTCCAGGAAAGAATTCATCGGGATGGGAATGGAAGTTTCTGGAAGGTGCTTTTGCCATCCTGTGAGGAGCTGGTGTGACTTCCAGTGTCTTGCTAAGCTGGGGCTACAGGGTCAGGCTGTCGCACACTCGGCTTGCCAACCAGCCTATGCCAATTGTCACAGAAAGGTTGTGATCTTGGGGAAAGTGGCTTCTTGTGCGGGCAACCTCACCCTAGCGTAGTCATCTCCACACATCCATCCATCCCAGCATCGTTTAGTCCTGAAGGAATGCAGTTCAAACCCGTGTGAGCCAGTTGTGTCGAAGTCTGGGGAATGCAGAAGGCAGCAGTGACTATAGCCCACGGGTTTGCTGGGACAGCTGAACTTTGTATGGACCAAGGTCAGTGCCGATGCCTCTACTGGCCTGAGGGGAAACAATGTCAACACTGCCACATAATGGGGTCTGCTGCGCGGAGTCCGCTTTTCCGTATTGAATGGAAGTCTTTTCTAGGAAGACTCCCTGTCCTAGGAGGTTTGCAGTCACTGAGCACCACTTCAAGTGTTTGAATCATGGAGCCTCCACCTGCCACTGGGCTGTCACTGGGCCCGAAGTGACACTGGGACAACCTCGCTGTCATTGGGCCTTGGGAGCTGGTGAAGGTGAGTGAGGGGAAGTGCAGACATAGACACAACCGGCTCACGCAGGTTTGAACTGCACACCCCTGGCCTCAACCACAACAGAAGCTCAGCTCTGAAAGGCCAGGCCCATGAAGTGCTATTTGTTTTCATTGAAACTTCATCCCTGGCACTTAACAGCGTCTAACAGCTGCGGAATCAATTACCACGTGTCAGCCTGAAATCTGACACAAGAAATGAAAGAAGGGCACAACCTCCCTAGGGCAGGTGGCAGGGTGGGAGGGGGGAGAGGGGGAGAGGGAGAGGGAGAGAGACAGAGAGAGGGAGGGGGAGAAGGAGAGACACACACACAGACGGACAGAGAAAGAGAGAGAGAGAGAGAGAGAGAGAGAGAGAGAGAGAGAGAGAGAGAGAGGAAGAGAGAGAGAGAGAGAGCGCACACGCATGAAGATTCTGGATGCTCAGTGTCATAGGGTTTGGGGGGTCTTTCAGGGCAGCGGTGCTGATAGGACTCATCTGAACTGCTGCTTCCTCAGGTGCCGGGATGCATGGTGTCAGCCCCGCAGCACAGGGAACTCCTTTGCTCTTTCCATTCATGCAGGTCTAAAGTGAGGAACACTATGCCTTGTTCAGGCAGATCCCATGCTGGCTCTGTGTGTGTGTGTGTGTGTGTGTGTGTGTGTGTACTGCTGGCAAGACCTTAGTGTGTCCCATTCCACCAGTTTCACTTTTGTCACGGTTTTAGGTTGACTGAGGAGATGGCTCAGTCTATGAAGTGCTTGTTAGCAAGCATGAAGACCTGAGTTCAATCCCTAAAACCCATTTTTAAAAAATCCTGCCGCTTGTAACCCCTTAGAATCTCAGGGCTTTGGAGCTGGAGATAGGTGGGCCCCTGGGACTCCAGGCTCCTTGAGAAACCCCGTCTTACACGGCACACACTATATGGAGTAACTTAGAACAGGGCATAACCTGATCTTAGCAAGACTCATCTACCTGACCCGTTTAGTTCCACAACGCCCCTGGTTTCATTTTCTGCGGGGGGATATGTTGTCACCTCTCAGCCTGATATTTGGAGTCCTCAACAGTCTGTTCCCAATTCACCTTTTCAGCTTTTATGCTGCAGACCCGCTCCCTTCCAGTCTCCAGGTTGCTAGCTGCCTGAGAGCGGGCCACCAGCTTTCCTGTCCACGGCCTGGCAGATTCTCCATAGCCTGTGTGGAATTTTGCTGACCCCTTAACAATTGCCACCTGGCAGAGACTCTCCAGGCCCTACAGGTGGGCCTTGATGTGCAGGCTCCGTGCTCCAGCCACCAGGTGTGCTAGTTTGTCACAATCTATCCAGCTTTGGGGACACTCAGGCATCCATTAAAAAATGGTTTTTAGGAGTGTTTTGACGTGCACATTTTTCAGTGCTTTTGTTTAATGATTACATGCTTTGAACCACTGTCACCAGTAGAAAATCTTGTTATTTTCAATTTATACTTCAGAAGTGAATTTTTTTGATTGTCATCATTGTTTTTATCTTCCCTCCTCCTCTTCTTCCATGGCCATCACTTTTTTTCTAAAATCCTGGTTAACATTTTGATGCACAATCTTTTAAAAAAAATTAGTACTAACACTTGGCTATTTTGGAAACATACAACCATGCAACAATGATTGACATATGTCTCTGAAACGTTCATTCACTTAACAATTACAATGTGGACTTTGGCTTTTTGCCTATGCTGCTGTTCATACAGACAAAACTGGAATCAACTGGTTTTTCAGGATTTGTTCAGGCAAGAGGCCCCCTCCCCAGGAATTCACCTTGTTTTTCTTTTACAATGACCTCTGAGGCTCAGGGAAAGATTGGTGGAAATAAATGGCCTAAAATATATCTGGCTACATAATAAATGATGTTGGGTAAAATGCACGCGCGCGCGCACGCACACACACACACACACAACACACACACACACACACACGAAAACATATGGACAGCAGATGAGTTTTGAATGTGACTTACATACTCATTAGGTCTTCTTAACAAATTCCCCACTAGGCTCATTGTCCTGCACTTGAAATGCAAGAAGCTTTCTGTTGGGTGTGCATTTCAGAATTCTAAAGTTTAACTTGAATCCCTTTGAAGTCTTTTATTTTGATGGATGAATCATTTCAACATTTTGATAAATTCAAAGGCCCTCAATAAAAGACAAAATCAAATGACCTTCCAATCAACGGTGCCAGACAAGACTGGAAATCAGGAGAAAATGTGACATGAATGGCCATAAAATGACTTAAGAACTAGCATCAATCTCTACAAGTTTCAAAGGAATCTGGAGACATTTAAAGTTAAAAAAAAAAAAAAAAAACCAGTAGGGGTATTTTTAGGAACCATTGGGAAAACACTAAAATGCTATTGTATAAGAAATAAATTCCAGTTTGTACCTTTCTGAAGTCAGTATTTTATGGCACATTTTGGCTTCTCAAAGAAGGAGCACCTGCTGGCTTTGAGCAGAGGTCCATAGGCTCTGGTTTTGTGCTGCCTTGATGGAGCCAGACGCCCCTCTCAGGCTAATCAGGAGGTCTGACCATATGCTAAGATGCTATGATTTAAAAAGATGACTAGGGTTCAAGAGCTGCCCTCTCAGCACCTCACGTGACGAAGGCCAAGGCTGCCTGCTCAAGTCTGAGATGACATGATGACAACCTGCCATGCTATCATCCCCTGGGCAGGGGACGTCAAGTAAATTCACCACAGAACCTTAACAAGAGCTACTCAGCTGAGTACGGTGCCTGACTTGTGACAAAATGCTGGACAGAAGGAGCTGAAGTGGAAAGGATTTGTTTCGTTTGGCTCATGGACTGAAAGGACATAATCCATCTAGGTGGAGGAAACAGGGTGGAGTTCATGCAGCATCAAAGTATGGCTGGCACTGCTCACATCTTTGTGGGTCATGAGGCACGAAGAGCATGAGACAGAACCCAGGGGGAGCGAGGACCCACAGGACCAGCTTCCCGGTGACCCTTTTCCTCCAATGAGGCCTCACCTCTAAAGGCCCACACTTCCTCATACAGTCTACTAGGGACCGTGTGTTCCATAGAGGGTGTTATACATCCAGACCCTAACAGCAGCCTTCTGTGCCTGGGGTCCCGAGTGTGTCATGGTTCTATGGAGCCACGCTAGAAGATTAGTGGATTGAATAGTAAGAGTGTCTAGGGCTAGCACTGAAGAGATGTTGACAAGGAAGATTAAGAGTTTAAGGACTGAAGTTTTATTTAATTTTCTGTGTGTGTGTGTGTGTGTGTGTGTGTGTGTGTGTGTGTGTGCCTGCCTGAGACTGTGGGTGAGCACTGAGCTCCCTGTGGTAACTCTTCCTTGGTCCTTGGCTTACATACCAGTCTCCCACAGGAGATCCTTCCAGTCCCCGTGGGCTCTTGGGTCCTGCCACTGGCTGGATCGCTGGAGCAATACTGAGTAAAGAGATGTGGTTTCCTTTTTGCTTTCTACACAGCTCTCAGCGCTCGGTGTGTGGCAGAGTTCTTGCCCCCTTCACGCAGGTGAGCTGACCATTCAACTTTAAATTTTTTACTAAAACCAAAATAATTCACATTTGCCAACGATGAAACAAGACAAGCATTACTTCTGAGGAAAGTTATACTCAACCCAGGAAGAATGTTTTCGTTGTGCATTTAGAGGTGGGGTTCAGTCCCCAGGGGTGGCCTAGCCTCGAGGGCTCATGTAACCTCACAGCTATGGAGGTTTTGGCAGTAGGCATTTTGTGCACCAAAGCCTTCCACCTGGCTTGTGCATGCACATGCTCACCACGAAGGTTTCCATCAAGATCCTCTGTTGAGCATATTTTTTCCCTCTCTGTATTTTGCAGAGACGGTGGACAAGGGGACAAGCAATTTCAAATTCTCATCCATTTGTCAGTCTGGGCCTGAGACACAGCTGAACAGGCAGGGAGGGCAATGATGCCAAGGCCTGAACTTCCTGAGGAGGGAAATCTGAGGGGACGGAGAATTCTCAAGTTGATGTGGCAGTTAAAAGAAGTGGTGATAAACATTCTAGAGGGCCCTGCATTCTTGTTCTCTTCTCATTGAGATGGCTTCCATCATGCTGTAGAAGAGAAGCCAGGCTAGGCTGCCCAGGTCCTAGCTGTGGCGCTGACGGCCGTTGTCAGCTGCAGAGAGAGGGGACACAGCAGTAAGTTCCCCGTACTCCAGCGGAAGGCTGCAGATCTAGGAATATTTGAGTAGCACAAACTGGTCTTTATGGGTGTAAAAGAAGGGCACAAAGTTGTGTGAGTAGGAAAGTGGTGGTGGATCTGGGATCAAAACACCCTGGAAATTATCAAAGAACTAGTAAACATTAAAGAAAAAGATTAAGGTACTGGAGAAAGGGCATGGTAAGGATGTGGGTGCATCGACAGCAAACCATCTGGTGCTGCTTTCCAGTGGTTACACTCTGGCTCCCATCATCCCTCATTTCCCCCCTCGTGTCCTCTTTAGATATTAATGGGCCCCCAATTCCCAATCCAGAACCCAGTGGCCAGAAGTGTAGTTGGGTGGCATCCGTTGAGCATGCCTCTCATGAGAGAAGAAACTTTTGTGTATTCCACAGTGGGATGTAGGATGCCTTAGGAGGAAGATGAAGGTAGGTGTTGAAGGGCGATTCAAAGATGGTTGGATTATAAATAGCTCAGACAATGCCAGCCAAAAGAGCTTTTTTGTTGTTTTTGCTGCTACTGCTGCTGCTGTTGTTGAGGGCTAGAAGATCACAATGGTTGACTTTTCATGTGTGTGTGTATGTGTGTGTATGTGTGTGTGTGTATATGTGTGTGTGTATTTATGGATGTCCACGTGTATGTGTGTGTATGTGTGTGTGTATGTGCATGTGTGTGTATGTGTGTGTGTGTATGTGTGTGTGTGTGTATATGTGACTGTATGTGTGTGTGTATATGTGTGTGTGTATTTATGGATGCCCACGTGTGTAAGTGCAGGTGTGAGCACACCATGTTGTGCATGTGGAGGTCAGAGGACAACCTTGGGTATCAGATTTCATCTTCCACCTTCTTTGTGTTGGGGTCTCTTGTGTGTTCCGATGTGTGCCAGGCTAGCCGGGCCGTGAGCTTCCAGGGTGTCCTAGTCTGTGTTCTATTGCTGTGAAGAGACACCATGACCAAGGCCACTCTTAGAGAGGAAAAGCATTTAATTGGGGGCTGGCTTACACTCCAGAGCTTTAGTCCATTATCATCATGGTGGCGAGCTTGGTGGCACACGTGGTGCTAGAGCCGTAGCTGGGAGCTACATCCTGATCTGCAGGTCAAGAGAAAGGCTGGCCTTATTGTAGACTTTTGAAACTCCACAGCCCATCCCCTGTGACACGCTTCCTCCAACAAGGCCACACCTCCTAATGCTTCTCAAGTAGTGCCACTCCCTGATGACTGAGCATTAAAATGTATGAGCCTATGGGGGCCATTCTTACTCAGAGCACTGCATGGTGATTCTCTAGTCTCCTCCCGGCTCCTCCAACTCAGCACAGGAGTGCCGGAATCACAGATGTGCGCTCCCACATCTGCCCTTTTATGTCCATCCTGGGGATCCGAACACAGGACCTCATGTTTGCACGACCTGTGCTTTATGCACTGAGCCATCTCCCCAGCCCAAGCCCTTTCCATTTTTATGACAACGGGCTGGTGCCAAGATGTAGTTGGAGGAGTTTAAGGTTGAGAATGGGATGGATACATGGGACTGGATAAGATTTGATGCCTTGTTATTTATAACCCTACAGGCTGTTCCAAAATCATGCTGTTTCCCAGCACCTTCCTTCCTAATGAGAACCGTGTGGCATCTGAAATTGCATTTATCTTTTCAACTTCCTTCCTAACCATTGTTTCGCACAGCCCGGTACTTCATTAGTAATGATTTTACTGACAGTTCCCTCAAACAGACTCTCAGGCCAGGTGGAGGAAGATGGATTTGTCACTAATCGTTTTTTGGCATGAACATGCATCACCCAGAGACTAACTATTGCTTTTATTTTTCATTTGTTTTCTTTGCTGGTACCTGACAGTAGGTTGTCAGGGCAAATTAAAGTGGTGAATGAGCAGTAATTGTTTCGTGATAGAAAATGATGGGTAAAAATGGCTTTTAAGGCAGTAGACGTTCTGCTCTCACGCCCAAGTATATAGGTGAGCATCCATGAATGCAGCCGGCAGGGCTGGGGGTGTGCTTATGGATGGTTCATCTTTTGCAAGTGGGGATTTGTACTGAATAATTCGGGCTTGCTGACTTCATGGCCCAGGCTTCCTGGAGCACGGCCAGGCTCCTCTGCTCTCTGCTCAGCGCGGGAGTCCTGGAGCTGTTAGCACAGATCTTGTCTGTCTGCGCTCTTTCCCCAGACAATCCTCTTATCCTCCTGCTCCTTCAAGCCACTTCTGTTTACCTAAACTTTAAGACTGCTCCTGAGTCTCTAAGAAGAAAAGTCAAATCTCTTCTGAAAAGTCAACGGAGAACAGCAGAGTGGGCGTTCCAACGGTTACACGTCTGGATGCTCAGAGGCGTGCCCTAGAGATGCCCCAAACTAGGACACTTTCTGTTGACATCTTGTGTCTTATTTTAGTCATTTTCTTGGTGCTTCCAGGGGCTTTGTCTGTGCTGTGACTTCTGGGTGGGGGGCAGGGTAATGAAGCAGAACCCTGTCCTCACCCTCAGTTAACACTGATGTGTTTAGAATTCCTGGAGGTATTTTTATGGCCATGAAGTCTAGTGACTTCATCTGTGGGTCCAAGGGGGCCTTGTTAGTGTGGCCTTCTTTCTTGTCACTTGCCACAGAAAGTATGACCAAGGAGAAAGCTGCATCTTAGAAAGGGAGTTTGCTTAGTTTGGCCAAAGAAGACTGATAAGCCGAGTTAGGTAAATTCTTTGGGTTTGGCTCGTGTTTCCTGTAGAGCGCCCCACCGCTGGGGACACCCGGATTAGCACAGCTGCATCTTTCCTCAGTTTCCACAGAAGAAACTGCACCAGGAAGGAAAGTGACAGTGGGATGCATTTTAGCCTTCGCTCCTTAGACCCAGCCTTAAAAGCTGGAATGGAGAATCTTCTAGAAGTATGCTACACACACACACACACACACACACACACACACACACACACACACTCACACACACACTCACACACACACACGTATGCTGAGGGTGTGAGAGCTCTGGGCTGGTGCTTTGGATTGAGTGATCTGATGAGTGAGTTATTAATTTAAGATTGCTTCCCTGTGCAGAAATCAATATACACATGTCCTTGGAAACTTTCGGTATATTGACTAATTAAACAAAGAGCCAACACTAATTGAGTACTTACTTGGTGTCTTGGAGGAGGATAATGAAATTGGGTGACTCAAACTCTGGCCACAAGAGCTTGTGGTCTTGGAGAGAAAGAAAAGAAAGTTGTGATCAGATGTTCTGAACAATGCCTGGGGGCGTCCGGGCAGGGAAGAGAGAGGGGTGAATTCAGGGACTTCTGAGGTAGTGACTTGGGACTGGCCTGTCTGAGGGGTAATGGCCTGTGCCCAGAGGGTAGACAGAGGCTACGATGGCTTTGTGGGTAGATTGGGGACTTTCTGTCACTCATGACGATGAGGTAATGGTTTGTGGTAAACTGTTTCTCCTTCTCAGATGATAATCTTTTGAATTAATGAATATCTTAGTTTAAAGTTGTTCACTTTTTTCGTCTTAAAGAGTTATCTAAATATCTGGACATTAATTTTTTTTCTTGTACCTAGGTAGGGCAGGAGGGAGTGCCTCGGCTGACCTGGTTGAGTGAGGTGGGCTGTCAACACAGTGCTTCCTACTGAATGGCCGATGGACCCCTAGTATAAATCTTTTTATGGAGGACGTTTTAAAATATTATGGAAAGCATTCTGCGGGGTTCTTTAGAATGCTGTTTTGTATACTCGCGGGACTGGTCTCCAGATTGATACTTTTCCTCTTCTCTTGGCCTCTCTTTCTCTTGTCTGGGTTTGGCTTCAAGACTAGAGCAGTTATGCAAACAGTGTTGGCAGGCTTTCATACGCTCTGTGTTCTGGTGTAATTCACAGAACCAACCTACTGCTTATTTAAAGCTGTGTACCTAAAGACCATCGAAGTCCATTGCCTCTTGGAGGTGCGTTTTGGGTAACTTGTTAACTTTCCTTCCCGTGGGTTTTGTCGTATGCCTGTGAGATGCCCTTCAGTTTGCTTGGATAACAAATGTTTTCAGAAAGGAATTAAGAACTATGCCTTTGTATTGTCTGTCCACGTTTCATCGCTGTTGCCTCAGTGACATCACCTGACTGACAGCAACTTTAAGGGAGAAAGAAGATGGCCAGCTTATAGTTCCAGGCTACGGTCCAGCGTTGTGGGGAAGGCAAATTGACACATCGTGGCAGGAATTTAAAACAGCTACCCACATTCACAAGCAAAGGCAGAGAGGAAGGCGTGCACGCTCGCTGCTCGCTTATGCACAGCAGCCCCGCTCCTAAGAGTTCAGGATGCTCCCTAGGGCAGTGGCTCTCAACCTTCCTCATGCTGTGGCCCTCTACCACAGTTCCTCCTGTTGTGGTGACTCCCAAGCACGAGACTGTTTTCGTTGCTGCTTTATAGCTGTACTTTTGCTGTTGTTCTGAATTGAAATGTGAATATCTGAGTTTTCCAGCGGTCGGGCCTTAGGCAGCTCCCGTGAAAGGATCTTTGAAATCTAAGGTCACTCGACCCACAGGTTGAGAACCACTGCCCTGGGAATGACGCTGCCCACAGTGGCCTGGGTCACCTTCCTTTTTTAACTACTTTAAGACACTCCTTCCTAGGCAAAGCTCACAGGCCACCCCAATGTGAACCATCCCTCACTTTCAGGTGATTCTAGCTTGAGTCAAACTGACATTTCTAGCACTCACATCCTTTAAGCTTTTTTATTAGTGAGTCTGAATAAATCTGCTTTTGAGTTATTAATTCAGTGGCTAGAGACATGAATTTGTGCATAGACTTCTAAGGTCTCTGGTCCATGGCTCAGCTATTGTATCTCTAGTTTAACAATACTTATTTTTTAATTGTATTTAAAAAATTCCTCTAAATTTATCTGCTTTTCAGATTGAGGGCTCAGTTAATTTAATTTTATTTGTTCTTTTTTTTTTTTTAATCTAAAAGAATTAGATATGCCAACAAGAGTCATCTGGGCCTATCCAAAGTTTTGAAAGTACAGCTTAAAAATTTGTACAATTAAAAATTTATTAATTTGCTGACGTGGGGGCACACATCTGTACTCTCATTACTTAGGGAGACAGAGACAGGCAAATCACTGTGAGTTTGAGGCCAATCTGGTCTACAAAGTGAGTCTAGGACAGCCAGGGTTGCTCAGAGAAGCCCTGTCCTGGGAAAAAAAAAAAAAACAGAAGAATTTTTTTATTAATTTATTTTTTAGTTTATTTATTTATTTGTCAGAAGTTATGTAGGATCATAAAATTACAATATGCATTTCATATTATTTTAGGAGTGTTATCTTTATAACTAGCTTTATATAAGTGGCCTATCAACCATTTACCGTGAAGAGTTGTTTTTAATGGAGCACATTATGGACGGTTAAAACAACAGTGAGTCACCTAACTGTGCCAGGAAAGTCCCCAGAGTCACTTCCTCCGATTCCCTTTATATGCTGAAGAATACATTAACTTTTGTATAATGTTTCAGGCTCTTGAACTATTAGTCACATGAAATAACCATTGCTTTATTTGATGCTGTGCCACTTAGAAACACTGTTGTCTCCCCTTCTGATTCTGTATTTATTTTGATACAAAATTTCCATATGTGTCCTATTTAATATTCCAGCTGGCACTAAAATCTGTTAGAAATAAATGCAGCTACTATTTTGTATTTTTATCTACTTTACAAATTTTACACTATAAAATTGAAAATATTACTATTAAAATTAAAAATCTTTGCTAATAAGTGTTTTCTTGCAAATACAACTATGTCTAATTTTTAGTTACTCAGTCATCACTTTTAATGTTCATGGTTTTCAGAATTTCTCTCTTTCTAAAAAATTTTGCTTCTTTCCAGTGTTTGTGACTATTTTAGGGGCTCTATATTCTTACATGGTTAAATTCATATATTATAATTTAACTGTCCAGTAGCTCTTTACACTAATAAAAATCATAAATCTCCATTTGTATGTTGTCAAAATTTAGAATGAGGTAATTTAACAAGCTTTCTATATCACGAAAGTACCAAGATATAATTTTACCTCCTCTCCACTATGACATTAAAAATATAAAGTGGAGTTTTTGGTTCAGAGACTTGTTAATGGATGCTTTTAAGACACTTCTGTATTTTTTGGATGCTTTACTTGGTCTGCGTTTTTTTTTCTCCTGGAGCTGAGGACTGAAAACCTGTGGCCTTGGGCTCACTAGGCGAATGCCTGTCACTGAGCTGAGCCCGGCGCTCCTGCTCCGCATTCTTATGTTATTAATATAGACCACTTTTACTAGCATTCTGTGTTTATAGCCTGTCCTTTTGTATAACAAAGCTTACTTATTTTATAGGTATCTTTTTTCTACCTAATGGCTGTAAGAGTTTGTAGTGTCACTGGAATAGGCTAATCTTTAAAAATCTTTTTTTTTTTCTCTTAATTTTGGTGGTGGTGGTGGTGGTGGCGGCGGCGGTGCATGTGTATGCGCGTGTCTGTGCGTGTGCATGTGGTGTGCCTTGGGTAGAGGTGCATATATGCCATGGCAAGCATGGAGGACAAACTTCCCTTGGTTTTCAGTGTGACTGCAGGGACAGCCAGTGCTGTGTGAGTTGGGCTGTGGTTGCTGGCACCCTCAGCTGCAGCTCCTCTCCTTGGTGAGAGGGGTTGAGCTGGTCCGCTCCACCTGGACTGAGGAGATCTGACTCAGGTGGGGCTCCCCTCACCACTTAGGGCTGGACCTGGGCGCACAGATGCTCTCCTTCACGTGTCTGTTGTGATGGAATTCTTAACGTTTCCACTGATTACTTCATATCAAGCTTTTGTTGAGTGTCTCTGGGGTGGGCGCCTCCTCAGGAAATTCATGGTGTTGGCTCTGGGCACCTGCTGTGTCTCTGCACTTATCTGTCTCAGTCACCCAGTTTTCCCCTCCAAACCCTGGCTCCCTCTCCCACAGGGTCCGTCTTCTTCCCAGACACAGACAGGCATTTAATTAGGACTGTAAAAAGAGTGTCCTTGCTGTTCCTCCTGGTCTTACCAGCGACCTCTCAGCCTTCATCACCTACTTGGCATGCTACCCCGGCTCTCCCTCTGGCTGCTCTTGCAGTGCCATGGGCCTCCCCTGGCAGAGCTGAGAGAACCCCGGGAGTGCTCTGAGCCTCTACTTCCTGCTCACTCTCCTTCAGCCTTGTGCTGCCCTCCCTCCTGGTCTCACCCCTCTCCCACTCCACATGGTTAATTAACTTCACTTCCTCCTGAGGTGGGGCTCTGAGGGGATTAAAACTGCTTAAACCAGGCCCCTCACTGTGTGGGGCTGGTGGAGCTGGTTTGTGCTTATGTGGTCTGGGCTCTGAGAGGCCAGGGTTGTGATTTAACTCAGTAACTCACATCATCAACCTTCCTTATTCTAGAAATCTCTCCACAGCCAGGCAGAGGTTTTGCTAGTGCACATTTCCCCTTTTTCTGCATCATGTTTTCCCGATTCCTAAGCAGAATGAGGACTGTTCTTAACCAGAGATTAGCGTACACAGCTTTTTCCCACCCCTCCTCCCATGAGCACTATGCCGTGGTGATGACAATATGACACTCAGTTACTCATAACTGTTAGGTTTGCATGTGGCATTGTGTTACCCCAGCCCTGCTGCAGTGCATGTGTGTCACTCCAGCCCTGCAGCAGTGCATGTGTGTCACCCCAGCCCTGCAGCAGTGCATGTGTGTCACCCCAGCCCTGCAGTAGTGTAGGCATGTCACCCCAGCCCTGCAGCAGTGCATGTGTGCCATCCTAACCGTGCAGCAGTGCAATGCATGGGCATCCCAGGACTGTAACAGTGCAATATGTCACCCAGCCCTACAGAAGTGCATGTGTGTCACCCTATCCCTGCACAATGCATGTATGTCACCCCAGCCTGCAGCAGTGCACGCATGTCACCCCAGCCCTGCAGCAGTGCATGTGTGTCATTCTAGTCCTGCAGCGTGCATGCATGTCAATCCCAGGACAATAACAGTGCAGGTATGTCATCCCAGCTCTATGGCAGCCACATGTCTGTTTACCCCAGCACTGTGGCTGTGTGTGTGTGTGTGTGTGTGTGTGTGTGTGTTGTCCAGCACTTGATAGTACACATATGTAATCTCAGCCCTGTAAGGCAGGAGGACGAGGAGTGCTGCCACAGTGAGTTCAGCTGGCTACAGTAGACTTTGTTTCAAAAAAAAAGTCAAGAAAAAATAAAATAAAATAGAAGAAGATAAGAATAATCTATAGATGCTACAAGGAACACAATGCTAAGAGTAAGATTTCGGGCAGAATGAGGTTGAAACAGTTTTCTCTTTCTCCTTAAGCTGTATCGAAGGAAGAAATGGCAGGAGGTTGTGAGTGAGCTACTGTGGGTCAAGCAAAGCCTGGTTTGGAAATCCTGTGCAAACTCTCCATGTCTGTTTCCCAACAGGAGAAGGCTGGGTGGACCGCTTGCTCTCTTCAGTCCTGTTGCCCCAGCATTGCAGTGCTCTATGACCGTCATGGTGAGTGTCCAACAGTGCCCCTTCCATGCTTAGTTAATCTCGAGGCAGGAAGGTGGCCCTGCTGAGCGACCAGAGAATGGGATAGAATTGTCCACGAGGTCTGAGGGTTGGCAGGAGGTGGGTGTGTTGTAGAGTCAGATCTTCATTACTTTATCAGCTTATTTGGATGAAGGAGAAGAAAGAGGAAGGAGAAAAACAAGGAAGAGGGGGAGAGGAATGAGGAGGGTGGGGAAAAGGAAGGAGGAGGCAGAGGAGGATGGAGGAAAGAGGTAGGGGGAGTGGAAGGAAGAGGATGGGGACAGGTGTGATGACTGGTCATATTGCTAACGCTAACGTCACATGCTAATTGACTCCTGACCATTAGCTTAAAGGCTTACTGAGGGGCCTTACCGCAGAAGAGCTGGGAGACATTGGGTGATTATGAAGGGAATGGGGTGTTCCACTGTGACTTTTAATTAGTCCAGAAGGTTCGTGAGCAATCGAGGCCTTCACTGCTCCTTTTCATATTTGGCTTCTCTGACCCTGATCTTAAGTGGAAAATGTAGGAAACGACTTGTCATTTATCCAGGAAGTTCTGCATAAGTCACAAGCATGTGCACAATGGCATCCGTGTGCCCTGTCTGCGGGGTGCAGGCGTGTGCACGCCATGGCAGGTGTGTGAGGTCCAAGGGCAGTGCGCAGAGGTTGTTTTCTCATTCTACCCCGGGCTTCAGGGATCGAACTTAGGTCACAAGAGTTGTGGGAAAAGTGCTTCAACCCTCAGTGTGAGCTCTCTGTCCCACAGTCTTTCACTACAATTCATTTTATTGGTTGATTTTGTCATTTGACAGTTTCATACATGTGTGCACATGTTCTGATTGCTCCCCCTCCTCTTATCTCTCCACTATCCCGATCAACGCCCGTTATTATTGCCAGTCGTTCCCCTAGAATCATGACTAGGTTTTGCTTTGTGACTCATCTAGTGTAAGCATAGCCATTTGTGTGACCCTTGGACAGGAAGGTCCAGTGGAGCCTGGTGGCATCACCACTGGCCATACAATGGAAGTCAATGATTTTCTCTCTCCCTGAATCTATCAGTAGCAACTAGCCCAGCAGTGAGGGGTGGGCCCCCTGCACCCCCTCTTCCATCCATGCCCAAATGTTGACAGGTCCTTTGTTGTATAGACCTAGAGTAGGCACCTGTGGCTGCGGTGAGTCCCAGCAATGGGCTGTGCCATGCCCTGGAGGTGGCATTTTACAGCCCTTCTCCTTGTCCACCCTGCTCTGACATTCTTCCTTGAGCTTAGAGAGGACGGTATACATGCCTTTAGGAGTGAGAACTCTGTCAGCTACTCTCAGCACCACATGCAGCTCATGGAGAGCGATGCCTTTGATTAAGACTGGGAATAGTTGTAGCTACTTCTATGGGTGTAAGTGGTAGCTGTGTATATGGGCATAACATCCACATTTAGACAGCAGTGTGGTGCTGAGTAGCTGTTCTTAACCATGAGTTATATTTGTGAAGCTGATCTGTGTGTTGGAAATATCATCTTTCTGCCTATTTATCACATAGTCCTTTAAGACATATAGTTTTCTGGCTTTGCAGATTTTCTTCTACAGACAACAAAAGGACAGTGTCTGAGCCCTCATGGCTAGATGAATTCCTATGCTTGAATGTTATCACATGAATATTTGTGCTCCTACTTTCTGTTATTGGTACCCAAGATCTATTAATAGGCATAGTGGAGGCTGCTACTCCCATACTTATGTCCCTTCTTTCATACCACATTGCCTTTCTGTCTGAGCTCTAATGCCTAGGGCTAGAGCTTCGGGTTCTTTTTGCCTCCTGTATTTCTTCTCAAACACGTGTATAGCGTATTTTCCTCTCAGTATATACCTAGGGCAATAGCTTTTCTTGTCAGCTGAAGGAAAATAGGCAATCTAGTGAGTTCTCCAGATAAACACAGAAATTCAAGATGCTGTAAATGCTTAAAAGAACTGTACTCAAGGGAAGAAGAACAGGAGGTAACACGGGGTGAGATATACCCCTCGGGGGCATCTGCTGTGGCTTGAGTGCCCCTGGTGCAGGTTCTGCCCACATGATAGTATCAAGAGCTATCACCTTTAAGAGTTATGAGACTGGGGGCTTCTCTGTGAATGAGATGAAGCCTTATTGAAAAGGCTTCAAGCAGCATTCAGCTCTTGGCGCAAGCTCAGCACCAGCCTCTCTCCTCTCTCTCTCTCTCTCTCTCTCTCTCTCTCTTTCTCTCTCTCTCCTGACAGTGGTTGTTCCTGTGACTTTCCAGGTCATGGTGGGCTGTACTCGGGAACTGTGAACCAAAGCAAAGCTCTTTGCCCCAAGTTGCTTTTGTCAGGGATTTTATAGCAACAAAAAGAACAAGAGCTGATCCAGGGCCGGTGGCATTGGCGTTGTCCTGGGCAAAGAGCAGAAATCCAGCACCAACTCTTGACGACCAAAATGCTTGTGATTTCTGGCCTCACAAGAAGCTCTTAAAGGACCAAGAAAACAGGTGTCTGTGGGACCCGGGCCACGTCGTGCGGTGAGGGGCCATCCACTTCAGTTCAGTGAAAGCTGACCTGGGTCTCAACAAGAAGAGTGTGAACACGGCCTCTAAGATGTCCGCTTGCCTGAACGATGTTAAGTATATTTTTTATGTGGTTATATTTTATCTGTCTATCTTTACAATATTGATGCTGCATTTATTTACTTGTGTGTGAAGGGCACGTGCATACCACTGTGCACATATAGAGGTCTGAAGACAACTTTCAGGAGTTGGTTCTGTCCACCCATCTCGTGGGTCTCAAGATCAAACCCAGCTTGTCTGCTTTGGCAGCATGTGTCTTTACCTATTTACTCATCTTGCCGTTCTTTTGTTGGGGAAGTGTTATTCAAAAACACTTAGCTGATTTTAAACATTGTAACATTGCTTACCTTATTATTGAACTTTTGAAAGTTGAGATATGATTTCACATAGCCATGATTAACTTCGTGTCACTTTCACTACGGCTTGGTACACAGTCTAGTTGAGATATCGATTGTGAAAGTCCGTTAGAAAATGTGGTGATTTACAAAGTTAGCCATTGTTGCTTTATGGTGGATCCTGGTTTTTGTTGTTTTGAAGTGGTGGGAAGCCAATGTGAATGTCCTTAGAGACCGTGCCAGACTTTTCTTTGAGTCATAACCTCTGTGTGGGTGGCTAGCAGGTGTGACTGACCCTGTGACCTCTCCTGATCCACTGAGTCACCCACACAACAGGCAATGCAGTGATGCAACTTTGGGCTGAGGCTATGGTGCTAGGAGTTGGCCAGAGGCTCCAGCTGTTAGGTGCATTGTAGAGGGGACTTTCTCAAAACTGGATGATATTTTTGAAGTGTGGAAGTGTGGGAGGCAAGAGCTGGTTTACAAGTTGAATGACTGAGAAACAAATATTCTTGGCTGGGTCTATCTCTTGGTTGAGACTAAGCTGGTTCTGGGTACCTGGGAAAGAGTGGGCCACTCGACGTCAATCAAGAACGGTGGGCAGTCTCTGCTGACCAACTAAGAGGTCTATTCACTCACATGCATGAGCAAAGCCAGCTAAGCAGCGACCTTTATGGACAATTGAAAAGATCTGTGTTTTTAAAACACGCAGTGTCCCCTAACCATGTCAACATGCTCCAGTGACTGTAATGAATGTGTTTATGACAAAATAAGGCATCAAAGAAGCCACTCATATACTCTAAGCTTGTGGGACTGTACTTGATCAGAGTGTTAGGAAACAGTGCATGGGGCAATCTTTTGGAGATGACCTTGTGATCTTGTGAAGACTGAGCCACCACAGTATGATCTTGAGTGGTATTACGATTTGGCTTTGGAATTACTTGTCAGGAAATGCTGTCTTGCTTTGATTTGATGTATTATACTGTGCATCTCATTTTCCTTCCTCCATAATGTAGAGCTTTAGATTTGGTGGGCCCCACCCGATTTCAACACTGACCAAACTTTTGTATTACGTTCAGAGTGGGAGATGATTGGACAACTAATTCAGGCCCTTTGAAGGGGGAGAGAACGGGTTGTTTTAGGAATGAAAGTGTATGTGTGTGTGTGTGTGTATGTGTGTGTGTGGTGTGTGTGTGTGCTGACCAGGCACAGCTCTCTTAGACTTCAGTCTGCCAGGTAAATTAACCTACTCACTAAAGGGTTGGCATTTTTATAGTATCAAGTTGTTGATTAAAAATAAAAATGGCCTTTAATTTCTTACAGGATGGAGGATGACACACCCACGGATGGAGATGGTGAGTAGTTAGGTGGTCACACTCCTTTTTTTCAGCCCATCCCGTAAGAACACCCATTCCTTAATGACTTTGGTGGGGCCTGGTCCTGTGCATTAGGTAAGTAGGCTTGGCATCCTTGTTAGGATTAGAAGGGCCTTCAAATGCCTCTTCTACGATTCCACTTGCGTGGCGTGCCTCTGCAGGGATGGGGCTTACGGAGGACCTCTGCACTTTAGGACAGAAGAAGACATCGGTCCTGAAGCAGCAGGGGGGCTTGAGAAGAAATTGCCACAGAGACAGGAAGGTTCAGAGAGAGGAGAAGATCCTGTGCTTGTGACCTAAATTGACAAGGGCTTTTCAGAGCTTTAAGCTACTGGACAAAGGACAGAGGGGGTCCACATAAGAAGTCTCATCGTTCTTGGTGGATTCTCAGCCTTCGCACTCCCATGATGCAGTGGGTAGGCCTGGCCGCAGTCTCTTTCTCCGAGTCTTCCTTAGTGCAGCAGTTTGTGACTACAGTTGATTGGGGCAAACTACAATAATCCTATTAGTAGCTTTCCCTAAGTAGGAGGAACAATCCATTGTGAATCTGGCCGCCTGCCAGGTTTGTCTTTCACACAATCCTTCTTCGGTCTCTCAGTGCTAAGGTTATTTTGACTGGGAGGGATATGAATCAATACTGTTCTAACAAAGCCCAAACAATTCACTGTCTTAATCACAAGGATGAAGCGCGGAGGCAGGCCTCTTCTCCCCTGCCACAGTAGCTTTGCCTCAATGCGTGGCTTACATGAATGGAATAACTCCATTGAGCCCGAGCTGGAAGCTGTGACTTAAATTCTATCGCCAGATCTGTCTTTGAGGAGCCCGTTGTTCCAAACATGCCATTACTAAAGTTTTGTCCAAATGTACTATAAAGTGTATCTTTTTTTTGTCCTGGTTTACTTTGTGCTAACAGAAGGTTCAAGGACATTTGACAGGCGTCCACTCACTAGTTAATCCTTTGTCACAAGAACAGTGTGGCTGCCTCTGTTGGATGAGCTGTGCCGGCCAGCCAAGAAGCTGCGTACTTAAATACATTTATTTCAAGCACATTTTAGAGATACCTGAGAATGTGGAACAGTGTGGACCAGATACATCATCCATCCAAGGAGGAGACCTGGATTTGTTACTTTGATCCTATCACTGTGACCAGGGTCCTGACCAGAAGGAAGAATCTATATTGGTTCACAGCTTGAGGGACAGACACGGTGTGCCATGGCAGGGCACATGGCAGGGCCTTCATGGTTGCAGAAGCTTGGAGCATGTGTCACATTCCGTCCACATGGGAAGATGGGAGCAGAGGTGCCGATACTCAGCCCTTTGTACTCAGTCTAGGACACCAGGCCACGGGATGCTGGCACCCTCACTGAGGCAAGGGGTGTCTTCCCACCTTAGCTCATCTAGAAGCTTCCGAAACACACAAGGCCAGAGGCTTGTCTCCATGGTGATAGGTCCTGTCAGGCTGGCCATCAGTTTTACTCCCACAGAAGCCTTTGCTTCTCCCCAGCTTGTTCTCAGTGGCTCTCAAGTCTCTTTAAGAAGTATCTAGGTCGAGATGGGTAGGTCACATAAGCATCCTTCAAGATCCATGGTGGATGGGGGTCTCAGAGCCCCGTGGACACTAAGATCACAGATGCTCAGTCCTTTCATGTAAGTGGTGAAGAGGGTCCCTATCCATCCTGCTGGCCACATTAAACCACCACTTGCTTTCTTATGGTTCCTGGTACACAGAAATGCCCTGTAAATGAGTTCTGTGCTGCTTAAGAGTAATAACAACACTCAACGTTTTCTCAGCCTCTCCACAGTGAGTTGAGTCCAGCACATCTGTGATTTACTTCAACGGCAGTGTCAGAAGTGTACTTACGTCCATCTGTGGCAAGTAGGACTGACAGGGGGAGAAGCTGCCACCACACAGGCGGTGTGTGAGTGTGTGCACATTTGTGTGCATGCTCAGAGCATGACACACTCCTCTAGCAAGTGGATCTCGGGGATAACAGCACTCAGGGCCTTCAGAGTGTGTACGTTAGCTCAGATTGTCACTCACACGGTCCTTTCTGGGTCTGTGTGAGGCACTGTATGAGGCGGTGTTGAGAGGATGCCAGGACTGACAGGATAGGTGCTGAGGTGGTCAGTGAACGTGGAAAGCCTCTGTTTGACCTGTGGCACGAGGTCTTCGGCTTGTCCTCCCGCTCAAGCCTGGCACTCTGGGAGCAACACCCTCAAAACCTTCCATATCAGTTGACTGACAGGAACGTGTCAAGCTCTTTTTATTTTTCAGTCCATTGACGCCATGAAAAGGAGATTCTAGGGGAGTTACACTTCAGCTGCTTGGAACGAGCCAAAACCTGTAGAACTGGGAAAAAATAGTAATTTTGATATTAAGTGTCAAATTTGTGTGTGTGTATCTGTGTGTGTGTATGTGTGTGTGTATGTGGTTTCATGTGTGTCTGGGGTATCATATGTGTGTGTGTGTGTCTGTGTGTGATTTCATGTGTCTCTCTCTCTGTGTGTGTGTGTGTGTGTGTGTGTTTTCATGTGTGCATGTAGGCCAGAAGAAATCTTCCAGGAGTTAATTTTCTCCTTCTAGCAACTGCATCCAGAGGGTTTGAACTCAGGTCGTCAAGCTTGGTGAACAAGCACCTTTACCCACTGAGCCATCTTAGCAGCCCAAATTTTAAGAAAAAGGAATCAATCTGATAGAGAAAACAATGTAGAAGTGTAGCTCATCCTGAGTTTCCTGAAAGTGGTGGCCGAGGTGAAAGGCAGGTTGGCAAGGCACACGCTAAGGCTTGGCCAAGCAGAAGCTGGGAGTGTGGAGAGAGAGAGAGGAGAGGAGATAGAGATGAGCGAGATAGAGAGAGAGGAGATAGAGAGAGGGAGAAGGATAGGATGGAAGAGAGAGAGAAAGATTAGCTGAATAACAGAAGACCACAGAGATCATATACAGATCATACAGATCATAGCAGATACAGATATATACGAAGAGGAGGAGAGAGAGAGAGAAGAGCGAGAGGAGAGAGTAGTGCTGTGACCATAGGACTGAGGTGATGTCCCTTGTTCCTTTTTTCTAAGACAACCACTTAATTTCAACCCTATAAGACTATTTATGTGTTTTAAAATAATTATAACTCATTAGTAGAAATAAGGATTGGCATGGTAGGTCAGTAATATATGAAAGCCATAATAATGTCTTGAGTATAGTTTATTCACACACGTGCACGCGTGCGCGCGCGCGCGCGCACACACACACACACACACACACACACAGTTTTTGTCATTCTGAGCAAATCTGCACATTCATTTCTGTGAAGTAACCCTTCATCTTTTAGGAAAATATATTTAAATAGCCTGAGAGTGTAATAATACATTCACATAAAAATTTTAAAAAATTTATTTATTTTATGTATGAGTGCTCCATCTGCTTGTACACATGCATGCCAGAAGAGGGCATCAGATCTCATTATAGATGGTTGTGAGCCACCACATGGTTGCTGGGAATTGAACTCAGGACCTCTGGGAGAGCAGACAGTGCTCCTAACCGCTGAGGCATCTGTCCAGTCCTATTTGCATGAGTTTTTACTTACCTGCAGACCTGGGCTCAGGTCAGAAGGAGGATGTGATCAGCTTAACAGTGGCTGGTCGACGGTGATGCGTATAAGGAAAGGCATGTTAGTGATGAAAATATTGAGGTTTCAAAGCAAGTAAAACTGTTTTAGAAAACGAAAGGTTTTAGGATTAAAAAACTGACATTTCAGGATGTTTTGGATAAAATTTATTATGTTACAATTTTTCCATGTTGGGAAGAATAAATCTTACAGGTGGTTGTATTTGTGCTTAGGGAAACACTATGCTACACCAACTCTACAGCAATGCTACACGCCAGAGAAATATTTAAGGCTGCCGTGACATGTATGGCTTCTAAACTAATTTTGACTACAAACATTTGCCAAGATATTTAAAATTAAAATACAATGGCCATGAAGGAAGCTTCTAAATTGTCTATGGAAACAAAGATTGCTACATTTGACAGCAGAAGAAACACACCGAGAACAGGGATGTTTGGTGGAGCATTTTGAAAGCAGTAATTGTCAAATATCAAGTATCTTTGCTCTTTTTAAAAACGCTGGCAACTGCAGCCAGAAGTGACCATCAGCTGGTTAATGGTGCCCACGTGACTGATGACGCAGCCACAGCCACAGACGACTCCTGTGGAGCCAAGAGACACCAAACACCTTGCTCACAGTTAGTCATTAAAGTAGAGCTTTACTGACGACTGGCCCCGCCATAGGGTTTCCCCGGGTCAGACCCCAGTGGCCTCTTTAGTTCCATGCAAGCCTTCTAAGGAAGCCTCTTTTGGGACTTGGTCCTGTGAGCTTCTGCTTGTCATTTGTAGTGATGAGCCTCCCCGAGACTGGTGCATCAGAACAAGAGCTTAAACTCTTCTAATGCAAATCTTTTACCTAAAGGAATTGTCAGCTACCATGAAATTTAAAAAAAAAAAAAAAAAAAAAGAAATTATTTTAAGCAAACTATAAGCATTTTTAAAGGATTTTTTTCTATTTTTAAAAAGATTTAATTATTTTGTATGTGTGAGTGTTTTATCAGCATGTATGTCCATGCACCATGTGTGTGCTAGGTGCCCACAGAGGCCAGGAGAGGGCATCTGATCTCCTGCAGTTGGAGTTACAGATGGTTGTGAGGCACCAGTGGGTTCTGGGAATAGACCAGGGTGCTCTGCAGGAGAAGCCTTGCTCTTCACTACGGAGCCATCTCTCCAGGCCTCTCAGCTTTCCTTGAAGCGAATGTACAGGAAAAGGGGCCATGTCACAAATGTAAAGCTCAAGATAGAGAAACTGTGGTCACATCTGGAACCTTCTCTCCCCAGACTCCTTCCTGTGCTTCCACTGGCCTCTTCCAACCACAAGCAATCCTTGGTGTGGAGCAACTGGCTTTGATCGCCTTTTATACTTGTACAGGTGGAATCACACAGAGGCATCTCTTGTATACAGTGGAGTCACCCAGAGGCATCTCTTGTATACAGTGGAATCACACAGACATCTCTTGTATACAGTGGAGTCACACAGAAGTATCTCTTGTATACAGTGGAATCACACAGAGGCATCTCTTGTATACAGTAGTGTCACACAGAGGTATCTCTTGTATACAGTGGAATCACACAGAGGCATCTCTTGTATACAGTGGGGTCACACAGAGGCATATCTTGTATACAGTGGAGTCACACAGAGGCATTTCTTGTATACAGTAGTGTCACACAGAGGTATCTCTTGTATACAGTGGGGTCACACAGAGGCATCTCTTGTATACAGTAGTGTCACACAGAGGTATCTCTTGTATACAGTGGAGTCACCCAGAGGCATCTCTTGTATACAGTGGGGTCACACAGAGGCATATCTTGTATACAGTGGAGTCACCCAGAGGCATCTCTTGTATACAGTGGAGTCACCCAGAGGCATCTCTTGTATACAGTAGTGTCACACAGAGGTATCTCGTGTATACAGTGGAAATCACACAGAGTCATCTCTTGTATACAGTAGTGTCACACAGAGTATCTCTTGTATACAGTGGAGTCACCCAGGGGGGGGCATTTCTTGTATACAGTGGAGTCCACCATAGGCATCTCTTGTATACAGTGGATCACCACAGAGGCTCTCTTGTATGCAGTAGTGTCATCACAGAGGTATCTCTTGTATACAAGTGGGAGTCACCCAGAGGCAATCTCTTTTATACAGTGGAATCACACAGAGCATCTCTTGTATACGTAGTGTCACACAGAGGTATCTCTTGTATACAGTGGAA
This sequence comes from Acomys russatus, assembly GCF_903995435.1. Classification (NCBI taxonomy): domain Eukaryota; kingdom Metazoa; phylum Chordata; class Mammalia; order Rodentia; family Muridae; genus Acomys; species Acomys russatus. The sequence goes on along the minus strand of NW_026131833.1, from coordinate 26,023 downwards.
TCACACAGAGGCATCTCTGTATACAGTAGTGTCCAACAGAGGTATCTCTTGTATACAGTGGAATCACACAGAGGCATCTCTTGTATACAGTAGTGTCACACAGAGGTATCTCTTGTATACAGTGGAATCACACGAGGCATCTCTTGTATACAGTGGGGTCACACAGAGGCATATCTTGTATACAGTGGAGTCACACAGAGGCATTTCTCTTGTATACAGTAGTGTCACACAGAGGTATCTCTTGTATACAGTGGTCACACAGAGGCATCTCTTGTACAGTAGTGTCACACAGAGGTATCTCTTGTATACAGTGGAGTCACCCAGAGGCATCTCTTGTATACAGTGGAGTCACCCAGAGGCATCTCTTGTATACAGTGGAATCACACAGAGGCATCTCTTGTATACAGTAGTGTCACACAGAGGTATCTCTTGTATACAGTGGAATCACACAGAGGCATCTCTTGTATACAGTGGGGTCACACAGAGGCATATCTTGTATACAGTGGAGTCACACAGAGGCATCTCTTGTATACAGTGGCGTCACACAGAGGCATCTCTTGTATACAGTGGAGTCACACAGAAGCACCCCTGTGCTTACTTTTGCCTGTTGGAGGTTGTGTGTGAGGTTGCACTCGTTTGCCTGTACACGGCCTGCACACTGCCCATCTTCTTTGTGCGCAGGTCTTCACTCAGTGACTGTACCGTGCATTTACACAGCGCACTGATGCTCATATTCTGTGGCTTGTGCCGCTGGTTTATTCTGAGGACAGCCGTGGATTTGTGCACTGAGTTTGATGGTTGTTTGCCATGTTTTTGTAGGTATAGCCTGGAATACTATCTGGGTATGAGCTTTGCGAACACAGCATTTCCAGTGTGACTCAGGACGTGGTGTGTATCAGAATTACCTGGGGGACTGTGACAATACAGATGGCCAGGGCTGCCCCCAGGGAGTTAAGCATGTCAGCGGTGGGGCCAAGACTACATAGGTGAACATTTCCTGACTGGGATCCACGGAGGCATCGCACTGAGTCATCTTATGACATATTTTTACCAGTTTATCCTCCCTCTGCCACACAGGAGTGCGCCATTGGCTCCACTTAGGTCTCCCACTTACTTCAGTTACACAGACAGAAGCATTCCTTTCCTGGCCACATTGCTGCTTAACTAATAAAATTAATATCTCTCTCTTCTCTCTCTCTCTCTCCTCTCTCTCTCCTCTTCTCTCCTCACACACACACCACACACACAACAGACTCTCTCTCTCACACACACACTCTCTCTCTCACACACACACTCTCTCACTCACACACACACACTCTCACACACACTCTCTGTCTCTCACACACACACTCTCTCTCTCTCACACACACACACACTCTCTCTCATACACACACACACACTTTCTCTCTCACACACGCACTCTCTCTCTTACACACACACACTCTCTCTCTCTCACACACACACACACACACACACACACTTTAACATTTCTGTTAACTTGCTCTCCTTTTGTTATTAAGCTCTGGGAACTCTTTATATGTTACGGGTATGAATTATTTGTTGAGGTATGTGTTACACACTTCCTTTTCTATACTTTGGGTTATAATTTTGCTATTTTAATACTGGTGAACAAAATCCTTAATTTGACACAATGTATCACCATCATCGTCATCATCATCATCTCTAGGGCCAGAGATGACTATGCTCAGGGCCTTGAACATCTCCTGAAAGCTCACATTTTGAAAGCGTGGTACCTGGCTTCTGGCTCGGTGGAGACATGATGGAGGCCTGATGAGGCAGCCCTGAGGGGAGGAAGTTAGGTCGTTGGGTATGTGTTCTTACAGCTGACCTGGGGCCTCCTCTTCCTCTTCTCTTTGCTCTCTGGCAACCATGAGGCGAGCCGCTTCTGATGTTGTAACTTATCTTAGGCCAAAGTGTAGGGCCGAGTGCCAGTGGAGTGAGGCGTTGAAGCTAGGAGCTAACATAAGTCTTCTTGTTAATTTATTAGTCTCAGATATTTGTTACAGTAACAGAACACAGGAGTTTGTGTTGTGTGTGTGTGTGTTGTGTGTGTGTGTGTTTTAAAGAATCTGTGTCACTTGAGACAATAGAGATGTTTAGACTTCAGTTCTTTTTGCTGCATTTCAAACAATGAAAATCATCTAGATTTAATTTTAGTATTTAGTGGAATTTGAGTAAGAGATTCTCATATGTTAAAGCAACAACCCTTCTTACTAAAAGTCACTTATATATTCAGAACTTTAAAAAATGATCAAAGCCATGATTCCAATCCTGGACAGCTCCAGAATGCTTTAGCCTGAGACTGGTTGAAAGTGACATTCTACGATTGCCTTCTGTTAGCTTGGGAGAGGCCTGCACTCAGGTGAGGCAATTGTAAAGACAGTTGTGGAAAGTTTTTAGGAAACACAAGACACCTGTTTCTTGTTGTGCCCAGACTCAAATTCCCACCAAGTTTCTGTTTAGTTTTGGATAAAGCTGTCTGCCCAGAGGACTGCAGTTGGCTGTGCAGCGTGCCACTCTCTGTGCTGTGATTTTCCTGAAGGTGACGTCTGCCCTCTCTGTCTAGCGACTGGCAGCCTGAGCTCTACTGTGGACTTTCCTTTCTGTGAATCAACTGTGAGTTTTCTGTGTGGTTTAAAAGATTTTTTTTTTAACCTACAAAACAGGTCTGGCTCTGGGCCTCTGCCCTCACTTCCTGGAGTTTTAGGAACAAAGCGCTCTGTGTTTCAGGGAACATTTGTAGCAGTGGCTGTGATATGTCGTGATACACGCCTCTGAAGCCAGCTGTTAGGCTGGATTTAAATTACCATTTGGCCGTGCCATTTCCCATAGCCAGCTGCCTCTGGCTAGTGATGTCTCTGCTTGGCTAAGAAGGCCTCTTCTTTGTTGGTAGTCAGATAGCTTGCTGTATCCATTGCCTGGAAGAAATAAAGCCTGACTTAGCAACTAGAACAAGGTGATGTAAGAAATAGTTAGGAAGTTTGAAAAGTACAGACTGTGAAGTCTATGACTCGGTTTCCCATTTCTTACTACCCACGAACAGGCTCCTTCCAAATGCAGGTTCCACGAGGGCCAGCCTCACTTCCGTTTGTGGATGCAGAGCAGTGTTATGACATGGCGGGTGTGGAGTTGGTATTTCTGAGCCGAGAGCTGGAGAGTGCATGCCACTAACAGGCCGGGGCATGGGGTGGGGTGGGAGATGGGCCGAGCAGTGACTTTGTCACCTTCTGTCACCTTTGGGCCTCCTGGGGGCAGTGTCCAGTTGTGCTCAGCTGATACGCAGACATATGCGGCTTTCTGCTGACCTTGTGGCTACCGACAGACTGTCGACTTGAGAAATGACAGTGAAGTTGGGATGATAAGTTTTAAAGACTGTGTACGTGTTGGAGAACTATATGGGTTACCTCAGGAAGCGGGAGAGAAACTGGCATCAGGGTAATTTCAATACTGTCTTTGTAGACATTGGCAATCAGCAGGTTGCCTTCCTTTCATATGACACAGTAACAGCGTAAAAGGTCAACTTGTATTTTAAAAGTAGAAAGGTTTCCTCAGTGAATGTTAGGTGTGCTCTGTTGTGCTCAGACTGTGGACAGGCATGAGCAGTGATGACAACAATGACAATCTGTCTTCATGAACACTGCACGTTTCCAGAGGCCTCATGAACACCGTGTATTTCCCGGGGCCTCATGAACACCGCGTATTTCCAGGGGCCTCTCTAGCTACTTTGTGCATATGGTTCCCTTAATTCAGCGATGTTCTTGTGGAATACATTTTACAGGGCTTCTCTGGTGAGAAAATGAGCCTGGGAGAAATCAGGCGACTGACAGAAGACCGAGTGTGTGGAAGAAATAGGCAGTTGGGCCTGTGTCTGATTTTGAACCTTTGGTCCGTTACTGGGCCGACTATGGTGAGCTTTGGGTATGCAAGGAAAATCTAGTTAGAAGAAAAACCCTCCGGTGGGAAACTCATCAAGGGAGACCTCCCAGTAGGGTCACTGAGTAGGAACATTCCACGGCTCTTGTCTTTGGGGCCTCCAGTAAGAGGGGCGCCGGAGCTAAGCTTAGTTAGAAAGTCAATCAACAGACAGTGCCAAAGTGTATCCAGCAAGTGCTCTGTGCTGGGTGCCCAGCTTGGCCTCTCTGTGAGTTGGCCATAGGCCTGCTTCCTCACCTCACAGCCTAGAATTCCTCAGTGCCCGCAGTAGGAAGAGAAACAGAAATTGATAGCAATGGCATCTCTGATTGGCGTTCTACCTTTGTAACTAACTGGCTTCCCGGGGAAGAAGACTTGGGGGCAATTTTGTCCAACACAGGAAATCCATAGGGCGTGACCAGACAGGCACCCTGGAAGGAAGGCTTCCTCCTTCTGCTAATTTTGGGATATTGTAATTATTTTCCTAGAATGCCGAAATTGGTGTAAAAGGCTTTTAGAAGCCATCCAGGGTAAATCTGTCTCTCGTCCATCCTGCTTGGCTGGAGAAGCTGGAAAATGAGACAGACACCTCGAGAGGCAGGAGGGGAGGGTGAGGGCGGGGCAGCTCCCATTGGCCCTCTCCTGGCTTCCTCCACACTGTCCGCCAGCACACAAGCGCCTCATCATAGTCTGTCATGGAGATTGCAGCTGACAGCTGGAAACTGTTCACATAGATTCCCCCCCCATCTTTTCCCCATTTTAGTAGGTGTATTAAGTCACATAAAGAAAGAGCTAACCCATTTGAAACGCTTGCCTCAGGGCTGGGCCACAGCACTGGCAGTCGGGCATATAAAAGTCTGCTTGTTTTTCATGACTTGAACTAATCTGACAACAGGCATCTTGTGGGTGTGTTTGATGAGTGGGTGACATGCCCTAGGGACTTCTTGCTCAGGGGCCACCTCGGCATTTGGTGGCACCCTTATATCATGACACATCAGCAGGCATAGTTCTTGGCCCACGACCCGGTGACACGGAGACGTGGTGACTGAGATGGTAAAACCTGATGGGCCGTTGACAATGAGGAGGAAAGTGAACTCCAGAATAACCTGAGGCCACACACAAGACAGTGGCTGACAAACCTGCCTTTCCTGTGTGTTCACATCTCCACAGCCAGACTTGGAAGCTTCCAGAAGCCTGCGGAGATGAGACAGGCTGTCCACAGGCAAAGGCTTCCGGGGGCCATTTTCAGTAGGATCTGAGCCAGCCTGGGTTGGGGGTTCATCACACTGTCCTTAGCAGTACTCAGTTTGAGCAGCCACAGACACACTGATGTTTTTAATGTTTTCCATAAGAGTCGCTCCAAGAAAATATCAAATCAATATTCAAAGATATTCTCTATCATTTTTTTCTGCCACTTTTACATGTTTTCTTTCTGGGAGCGTGCCATTCCTTTATTGTTTGTCACAACATGTGTGGAGCGCTGACTGGGAAGGAAGAAATGAGGAGCAGAAAGAGTGAACGCTTAGCAAATTGTCAAACGATTGGGCCATTACTCCCAAGGAGCATCTCATGTCATTTCTGACCACGTGTCGTTTTCATATAGGGAGTACTGAGCTCTGCCTTGGTTTAAGTCTGAGCTTTGGACAAACCCACTTCAACATCGGCTCTGCTCTGAGAAGCTGCGCCTCCTTGATATGCCCTTGGGGGATGAAACTCGAGCTGGATTATATTTAAGTTCAGTTTTGGAGAAGTTAGGTTACATATTGACTCTCTAGAACGCGAGTGTTGCTTCTCTGGTTTCACGCTGGCCTGAGAAACTGAGAGCAGGGAGGCTATTTTTAGAGACCACAGTTGCCCCGCGACAGTGATCTGCCGGTCTGCTGCTCCTCCTATGACATCGCCCCTGCAGTGCTGCACATTTTTATGCTGAGAAATACCATCCTGCTGCGCAGCACGCTCTGGGGAGCGCACTGCACCTACCCTTTACTCCGAGGACCGCACAATGGCATTGTCCGCAGGTGACAGAGTCTGACCTGATGCTTCCACTGTGGGATGAATGTCACGTGGTCAGCCTAGGCTCATGAAAGTGGGCAGAGCCCATGCTACAGCGGCCAGCCTCCTGCATGGGAGGCCAGGCTGTTCTGTCTCTATAAGGAGATGGGTGGAGTGTAATCACACCCAATTGTCTATCCCTTCAGCTGGACTCCCAGGCATTTGAGTTAGAACATTCATCAGTGTGTGAATTCACTCACAGAGCACAAGGTCGCTTCCCTGTCCCAGCCGTTATCATGATGAGGCGGTCCTGGCACCATTGTTAACTTGTGAGGAGCCTCTGCTGGTTCCAATTAATCCTTGAGCCTTCACTTCTAACGTGGAGCAAAGAGCCTGGAGAACCAGCCCGCGCCTGTTGCCCATTATGCCGGTGATGTTTGAAACAGTGGCAGCAGATTATTTCCAATTGAAATCAAAGGCCAAGGCCAAGGCTAAGGCGTGTGAGTGAAAGCAATTTGACATTGTTGATTAAAGACGCTGAGAGAATCAGGCATGCCAGGCTGCGAATGGAAACCCCGTGTTTGGAAAACCTGGCAGGAGTTGGTTTGGTTTGGTGTTTGTTTGCTCCTCCTGCCTCTCCTAGCTTCCTTCCAAGCTGAGCCTTGGTCATTCCTTGTCTCATCTGTCACCACGAGCCCTCACTTTCAGCTGCGTTTGTGACTTGTCCTTTCTGATGGCGGGCGAGGAGACCTGACTAAGTTGTGAACAGGCTTAATGAGAGCAACTTCTGGCTTCTCCCCTGAGGGAGAGGCTTCTTGCCTTCCTCCCTTCTCGGCGCTCCTCTGGTTAGAATAGGAAGGAGGTGCTGGACCACAGAGATGAGAAAAACACCATGTTGGTGCCCGAGCAACGAGGTAGAAGAGTCATAGGTCACCAGTGCTGTGGCACCTCTCTATCAGGACTGTTGAAAAGAAACTGCTTATACAGCTACTGTATGGGGGTCCCGCATCCTGTGACCCTCCTCTCCTGTCATCACTGTCCCGTGTCCTGTGCCCTCCCTCCTGTCATCACTGTCCTGCGTCCTGTGGCCCTCCCTCCTGTCATCACTGTCCTGCGTCCTGTGGCCCTCCCTCCTGTCATCACTGTCCTGCATCCTGTGGCCCTCACCTCCTGTCATCACTGTCCCCTGTCCTGTGGCCCTCCCTCCTGTCATCACTGTCTCCTGTCCTGTGATCCTCCCTCCTGTCATCACTGTTCTCTGTCCTGTGGCCCTCTCTCCTGTCATCACTGTCCTGCATCCTGTGGCCCTCCCTCCTGTCATCACTGTCCCCTGTCCTGTGGCCCTCCCTCCTGTCATCACTGTCCTGCATCCTGTGGCCCTCCCTCCTGTCATCACTGTCCTGCATCCTGTGGCCCTCCCTCCTGTCATCACTGTCCTGTGTCCTGTGGCCCTCCCTCCTGTCATCACTGTCCCCTGTCCTGTGGCCCTCCCCTCCTGTCATCACTGTCCTGCATCCTGTGGCCCTCCCTCCTGTCATCACTGTCCCCTGTCCTGTGGCCCTCCCTCCTGTCATCACTGTCCCCTGTCCTGTGGCCCTCCCTCCTGCCATCACTGTCCTGTGTCCTGTGGCCCTCCCTCCTGTCATCACTGTCCGCTGTCCTGTGGCCCTCCCCTCCTGTCATCACTGTCCTGTGTCCTGTGGCCCTCCCTCCTGTCATCACTGTCCCCTGTCCTGTGGCCCTCCCCTCCTGTCATCACTGTCCTGTGTCCTGTGGCCCTCCTCCTGTCCTTTCCTTCCCCTGATAGGAGTCTGTGTCATAGAGCCTGGTGGCTCTTAGACTTCAATTTGGATAATGATCAATAATTTGAATTCTTAAAATGCAGGTCCCAAGTCTTTAAGTGTTGTGGCTCAGGACATCTTAGCTGAGGTACAGGGATCTGCATTTTCAGGAAGACCCTCAGGTGACTTGGGTTGTGTTGAGAAGCACTGATGTGGGTCTGGGCCTGATAGGATATAGACTTCCCTTGTTGCAGTGAGCGCTGCTCGCTGCCCCTGTGTGGGATCCACAGGGCTGCACAGGCTGGAGCTCTGTGATGCCTGAACAACTGCTCTGTTGCTTCAGCTTCCTCCAGGCTACCAGGTCACGCAGCGATTCCAACAGTGACAAGAGAAAGCGAGCGACACCGCTGAAGCATCCACCTAACACAGCGAAGAAACAAAACCAAACAAAGGGGCCGACTGCATTTTCCCTCAGTGTAAGCAGTTGCTGCTTTGATCGTGTGTAACTTGAGGTATAGGTTGTTGTTGTTACCTTTGGATGCTAACTTCTGTAGGAAAGTCCTATGTTACCTGAGGTTTGTGACATGCATGTATGCATGTATGTGTGCTTATGTTTATGCATGTATGTATGTATTTATGTATGTGTTTGTATGTGTATGTAGTGTGCATATGTATGTGTGTATGCATGTGCATATTTATGTACATGTATGTATATGTACATGTATGTATGCATGTAGGTGTTTATGTGGATGGGTACATATATGTATGTATTTATATGTGTGTCTATATGTGTCATATGTATGTGTTTGTACATATATATGTATGTATGTGTGTATATATTTATGTATGTGTGTGGGCATGTATGTGTGTATGTATGTGTGTTTATGTATATATGTAGGCATGCATGTGTGTGTATGTGTGTCTGTGCAGCAGTGATGGGCAACTAGGGAGCAATGGAGCCATGCATGCGTATGAAGGCTAGGGGAAGTTTGAGATGTCCACTCTGCTCTGTCACTTGTGACAGTTCTGTTCCTGAAGCTGGAACAAGGCTGGCAGTCAGCCAGCCTCCAGCAATGCTCCTGCCTCCACTCTACAGCTGTGGAGTTGCCTGGTACATCCGTTGGTCACACCTGGCTTTCTGGTGGACACGGGGTCTGCAAACGCAGGTCCTCATGCTAGGATGGCAAGGTCTCTTCCCTGCTGAGCATCTCCTCAGGCCCTCCTGAGCTTTCCACACTCTTCTAGAGTTGGGGTTAACTTTGTGGACGTTATGAAGACTACCCACACCCAGGGGATCTCACGTGACAAGCTGGTTTGCAGGGAGGAGACACGGAGGGACGAGAAGAGGACGGCTCTGCATGCAGAGGCAAGTAAGCCGGCCTCCTGCCCAAGTGTTAGGCTCCTTTCTGTGGTGTCATCCCTCTGAGGGGGACAGGATGATCCGCCCCAGCCTGGGGGCTGAATGGAGGGACACAGGTGTTATCTTCTCATTGGTCAGAGTCTTCAATCGTGTAGTTTCTGTTTGGGGCGGCTCGAATGGCTGTGTCATTTGAAAAGAAAAGCACAGTAGCAAAGAATGAAGTGGGTTGGGCCGAGGGCGGAGGGGACATGCCGATGGCTCTACACTCTGGTGTGCTGTTTGGTCATCCTGTGCACTTGTCCAGGTGCTGCTGGGACCCAAGCTGGAGGCCTTAGCCTCAGGGTGTGTTTTGCAAACTGTGTGTGTGTGTGTGTGTGTGTGTGTGTGTGTGTGTGTGTGTAGGAAGCAGGGCATGAAGGGCTCCATAGCAGAAGGATGTGGGGTGGGAAGGGGACAGAGGCCACAGAAGGACTCATCAAACAAACAACGGTCCTCAATGGGCCACCGGATTAGACTCTGCTGAACTCGATATCCAAACGTCTGAGAAGCAGTTTCCTCTGCTGTGATGCTTTTGTGGCCACTGCCCCGGAACAGCACTGCGATCTCCCATTCTTTGCTGTTTCCAAGGTCACCTGTAACAAGTGTCCTGCTGTTGTGTAAGTTGAAAAGCATAGGCCACGTCCCAGCCTGGGTGGTGAATGCTTTGATGACACGGGGCACGTTTATTCAATTGTCTCCCTAAAGGAAGACACCTGGGTCCCATGCAAGTGACCTGCGAGATACGTTCCCTGAGGGACAGGACAATTACTATCACGACGGCCTCATGGTGGGCTGTTTTCATATTCATTTTTGGAAGTTTTACACATCATTTCCTCTTCTGAATTAATAAAAAAAAAAAAATCTAGGCTGGAGTGATGGCTCAAGTGTCACCTGCTGCAGAGCAGACACACGCCTCAGACTCCGCTCTCCACTCAGGTAAGTGGTGCCAGGATGGCCACACTGTAGTAAGCAACAGTTTCTGCTGCAATCCTGGGAGCGGGAGTTTGGGTTGCAGCTCTCACGCTGGGGCATCTCACAACTGCCTGAAACTCCAGTTCCAAGTGATCTGATGCCCTTTTTTTTTTCTTTCTGAGCGTCTGCACACATCTGTGCACATGCCCACTTGTGTACAGACACACAGACACAGGTATATAAAAACGTCTTAAGCAATCCTCTACGGCAGTGAGAAGCGCAGGTTCCTGCCCCGCCCTACCAGGTTCACACCCTTGGGATCTAGGCTTAGCTTTAATATCCTGTCCCAAGAATGGTTTGGGCACCTTAACTGTACCCCATTTCGAATAGAATTTATGACATTGGAAACGCCCCCCCCCCCCTTCTTTCACTGTGACTCTCAGTAAAAACTGCTTTGGGATTTGCTGCTACACGAAAGGATAAATTTAGACTATATAAAAACATGCCTGTTTTCCCCCGTTTGTTGTTTTAAAGTGGTAAAAGAAAACCAAAGAATTGATTCAAAGGCCGAGAACAAAAGCCCGTTTTTATCTGTGGTTGAGCGTGGACTTCGAAGCTGATTTCATTTCTGTTGTGAATCATTGGCAACAACTTGTGTTTGGTTTAGTTTATTTTCTTACCGTAAATGATTCTTCACGGTTCCCTTTAGAAGGAGTCACCAACAAGTAGTGTTTTTTTTTTAATTGAATGATCAGTGAATAATATTTTTTGAAAACCTGGCAGATATACTTAGATCTCATTGTAAAACAACTCCCTACAAAGAATTTGAAGACTGTGAACTTTATTTGCAGAAAAAAAAAAAAAAAGAAAAGAATATTAGAGCCCTGGAGGCAGGGAAAGCATCTTATTATGCAAATATTTTTGCATAGTTTTGAGGAGTCTGGAGCTAATGTCGCATCTCAATCAAATTATATTCTTAATTTGTCTGGATAAGAAAAATAGTTCATTTGTCTCTGGGTCACGAGATTTGGGGATGGGGGTGTGTGGCAGTTCATCTACTGTTTGCTGTAGAGCCCTCTGGGGAGATTTTTCATGCAACCCCAGCCTGTCTCAGTGCACCTACTTCTTTGGAACTTCTGAGGTTGAGAGCCATGTGTCTGCTCCGTAGCACCCCAGATAACCTTTGGGTTCCGTGCAGGATGTGAACTCCTCCTTGGTCCAGCGGCTGTGGGGTCTGAGTAAGGACTGCGTGAGGAGGGCAAACGTGCCTTCAAGGAGCTCAGAAGGACATCTGCAGTCACTATAATCGTCTCCTATGGAGCTGTAGCTCCCAGAACCATGGGGCAGAGGTACCGTCACTGTGTGACAGCTGTGGAGAGACCTCAGCCTTAATCTGTAGTGACAGTCTATGCCTGCACTTGCTGCTAGTTTAATGGCTGTGTGACTACGTGCTCAGCTCCAGAGAGGCGAGTAGAAGTAAGACTGCATGGTCCAGAGTCATCACAGCAGGTCTCAGGAGGCCCCTTATTCCCTGGCAAGTGTTGGGTTAGCTTCCATCTTATGTGAGCCACATACCTGACTACATTTCTCTTGCTGTGACGACAGTAACAGATGGGGAAGCAACTGCTTAGATGGAGAAGAGTTTATTGTAGCTCACAGTTCTAGGTTACAGTCCATCTTCTGGAGAAGTTAGAGGAAGGGCTCAAACATCCAGTCACATCACATTCACAGCCAGGCCAGAGAGAAAGAAGTGTGCCTATGTGGCCTGCCTGCTCCCTTTAGCTAGCTTCCTTCACTCTTATACAATTCAGGGCCCAGCCTAGAGGATGCTGCTACCCACAGTGGGCTGGACCAGTGAGCAACCAGACAATTCCAGGTAGACATGCCCGTAGGCCAAGCTGATTTGGATAATTCCTCAATTTAGACTCTTTTTCAAGGTGGTTTCTGTTTGTATCAAATGACACTTACAGCCAACCTTCAGAAGGTCCATTCACACAGGGTACCCAACAGTCACACCTATCTCACTGTCTCAAGCCTAGCTTGAAGGGACAGTGGTGATGGCTACTGTCCTCTGCTACTTACACTAGAATGACTTCCCTACCACAAGATTTTGCCGCCTTAGAGCCAGGGCCAGGGCAGGTGAGGGGTGGGTGGGGTGGTGGTGGGGTGGGATGTGGGGAGTGGGGGGTGGGGGTGGGGATGGGGTGGGGAACAGTTTGGCATGAGTTCACAAGAACACAGTTCTTGTTTCCATAGGTAGTAGTTGTGGATATAGTTATTTGAAGTATGACCACCCCAAAGGGACAAACTGTGCCAGTAGGGCAGCCCCTGAGGTATTGTCCCTACTGCTCCCTACCCATGCAGACGGGAGGTCTCCTTTTTTGAGTCCCCGACCAGGAACCTTTCTCTGGTATTTACTGTCTATTGCATTTTTTCTTAATTCTCTTGTGTGTGTTATAATTATATGGGTTGGGGGAAAGTCTCTCCAGAATACAGGATCTAGGCATTGAAATCTGGAGTTGAAGATCGATGTCTCCTTTGCCCCTGGCTGTGGCCTGATACAGCATGGCGGCATTGTTCACTTTTCCAGCTCTCCTGAAGCAAGGAGAGTGGGATGCGAGCAGTAGGTGGTCAGCAGCAGGCCTCTCAGGAGTGGGACACAGTGTAGCGTATGGTGTTTATATATGGGAAACAGTGTAGCGTATGGTGTTTATATATGGGAAACAGTGTAGCGTGTAGTGTTTATATATGGGAAAACGGTGTGGCGTGTAGTGTTTATATATGGGAAACAGTGTGGCATATAGTGTTTATATATGGGAAACAGTGTGGCATATAGTGTTTATATATGGGAAACTGTGTGGCATATAGTGTTTATATATGGGAAACGTGTGGCATATAGTGGTTTATATATGGGAAACGGTGGTGGCATATAGTGTTTATTTATGGGAAACAGTGTGGCATATAGTGTTATATATGGGAAACGGTGTGGCATATAGTGTTTATATATGGAAACCGGTGTGGCATATAGTGTTTATATATGGGAAACGGTGGGGCATCTAGTGTTATATATGGGAAACTGTGTGGCATATAGTGTTTATATATGGGAAACTGTGTGGCATATAGTGTTTATATATGGGAAACAGTGTGGCATATAGTGTTTATATATGGGAAACTGTGTGGCATATAGTGTTTATATATGGGGAAACGGTGGTGGCATATAGTGTTTATATATGGGAAACTGTGTGGCATATAGTGTTTATATATGGGAAACTGTGTGGCATATAGTGTTTATATTTGGGAAACTGTGTGGCATATAGTGTTATATAGGGGAAACAGTGTGGCGTGTAGTGTTTATATATGGGAAACAGTGTGGCATATAGTGTTTATATATGGGAAACAGTGTGGCGTTGTAGTGTTTTTAATATGGGAAACAGTGTGGTGGTGTAGTGTTTATATATGGGAACTGTGTGGCTATAGTGTTTATATATGGGAAACTGTGTGGGCATATAGTGTTTATATATGGGAAACTGTTGGCGTGTATGTTTATATATGGGAAACGGGGTGGCATATAGTGTTTATATAGTGGAAACTGTGTGGCATATAGTGTTATATATGGGAAACTGTGTGGCATATAGTGTTTATATATGGGAAACTGTGTGGCATATAGTTTTTATATATGGGAAACTGTGTGGCATATAGGGTTTATATATGGGAAACGGTGTGGCATATAGTGTTTATATATTGGAAACAGTGTGGCATATAGTGTTTTATATATGGGAAACTGTTTGGCATATAGTGTTATATATGGGAAGACTTGTGGCATATAGTGGGTTTATATATGGGAAAATGGTGGCTAGAGGTTTTATAGGGAAAACTGTGTGGCATATAGTGTTTATATATGGGAACTGTGTGGGCATATAGTGGTTTATAATTGGGAACCTGTGTGGCATATAGTGTTTATATATGGGAAACTGGTGTGGCATATAGTGTTTATATATGGGAAACAGTGTGGCATATAGTGTTTATATATGGGAAACTGTGTGGCATATAGTGTTATATATGGGAAATGGTGTGGCATATAGTGTTTATATATGGGAAAAGGTGTGGTGTGTAGTGTTTATATATGGGAAACGGTGTGGCATATAGTGTTTATATGGGAAACAGTGTGGCGTGTAGTGTTTATATATGGGAAACAGTGTGGCGTGTAGTGTTTATATATGGGAAACAGTGTGGCGTGTAGTGTTTATATATGGGAAATGGTGTGGCGTGTAGTGTTTTATATGGGAAACGGTGTGGCATATAGTGTTTATATGTGGAAACAGTGTGGCATATAGTGTTTATATATGGGAAACTGTGTGGCATATAGTGTTTATATATGGGAAATAGTATAGTATATAGTATCTACACATGGGAAACAGTATAGTTATAGTGTTTATATGTGAGAAACCGTGTAGAATATAGTGTTTATATATGGAAACAGTGCAGAATATAGTGTTTATATGTGGAAACAGTGCAGAATATAGTGTTATATGTGGAAACAGTGTAGTATATAGTGGTTATATGTGGGAAACAGTGTTGTTTATAGTATTGTTTGACTGGGAAAGAGAAGAAAGAGAGTTCTGTAGACCAGGACTTAGGGAGCACATTATGTGGAGCAGCCATTATGAGTCAGATACAAGAGGCAGCAGAAGTCAGTGTGAAAACAATGCGGACATCACAGCAGGTTCACCGCTGCACAGTGTGGGCATGAAGGTGATAGAGGAAGCTGTGGCGGAGACAGCAACGGAAGCTCCAGCATCTCAAAGTTTAGCCTCTGTCTCCATCTTTTGTGTTGCTATAAAGGAGTAACTCAGAGTGTGTAGGTTACTAAGAAAACAACCAAGAATTACTCTTGGCTCATCTCAGAAACCCAAAGTCAAGGACTCACCCGTGAGGGCCTTTTTGCTCTTGCATCTGATGGCAGAATGTCAGGCATGGGAGCATGAGTCCATGAGAGACGGGACTCCAGCCTCAGGTCCTTGACAACGGCATTAACCCAGCCCTGAGAGTGGAGCCTGAGACTTAAGCAGCTTTGTGTTCTCAGTGTGCTCCAAGCCCCTTTTCTTTTCCTTTATCTTCTTTCCTTCCATGACTCGATATGTAGCCCAGGCTGCCCTGGAACTCTTCATGTAGTGCAGGCTGGCCCATGGTTCATGATCTCACAGCAGGCTCCCAAGTGTGGGACTTATATGCCTGTGCCACCATGTCCTGCCAGGAGCTGATGCAGAGGCCATGGAGGGGTGCTGTTCGTTAGCTTGCTTCCCATGGCTTGCTCAGCCTGCTTTCCTTTACAACCCAGGACCACCAGCCGAGGTGTCCTCACCTACAGTGGGCTGGGCCCTCCCCACGGGCTTGCCTGATCTTAGTGGAGGCATTTTCTTAACTGAGGTTCCCTCCTCCTCAGGGGAGTTTAGCTTGTGTTAAGCTGCCATAAAATTAGCCAGCACTGAGCTTTAAGGAACTTTAGGTGCTTGCCCCTGCCAGGTTTCATAAGCCTGGAAGCAGAGCTTCCGAGGAGTGAAGCCAGGTGGTGAATGGCTGGCTGGATGCGGTTGAAGTGTCATCTTCTCACAACCAACAACCAACCACACACACACACACACAAACAAACAAACAACCATGAATTCCTATCAGTATTCTTTACAGGACAAATTGACACTGAGTCTGACTACTTAAAATACTTTATTGATTTCGTTCATTAACTATATAATTCTTGCATTTGTTTTAGCTGTGGAAGTTTAGGGCAATGTTATTGCCCACATTGTGTGATGCTTAAAGCAAAAAATATTATTTCTATTAAATTAAATGGGCAAAATGAATAATTAAAAATGGAGATGAGGGGCCGGGGAGATGGACCAGTCAGCAACGGGCTTACTATACAGTATAAGGACCGGATTCCAGTACCCAAAAAAACATGTGAAAAAGCCAGGTTTGGTAAAGCACTCGAATCCCAGCACCAGGGAGGCAGAAGCAGGCAGATTCTCAGGGCTCCTGGCTAAGGAGAGGTGCTGTCCCAACAAACAAGGAGTGTCACACCCCAGCAAGGACTTCACAGGGTGAGTTCTGTCCTCCCCATGCATGCACATGCAAACATGTTCATGCACTCAAGCACACACGTGCCTCGTACATACAAACACAATGGTGGGCATGAGTGTACATTGTGTTATTATTTGTATCAGTACATACAAATGGAAAGGCAAAGTCAGTTCATGTTTACAGCAAGTGGTGGTTTGAATGAAAATGTCCCCTCTCCTGGCTAGTTTTATGTCAACCTCGACACAAGCTAGACTCATCTGAAAAGAGGGAATATCAGTTAAGAAAATGCCTCCATAAAATCCAGCTGTTGGGCATTTATTTTCTTAATTAGTGATGGGGGAAGGCCCAGCAGCCCATTGTGGGTGGGGCCATCCCTGGGCTGGTGGTTTTGCCTTCTATAAGAAAGCAGGCTGAGCAAGCCATGGGGAGCAAGCCAGTGAGCAGCACCCTCCATGGCCTCTGCATCAGCTCCTGCCTCCAGGTTCCTGCCCTGCTGGAGTTCCTGCCCTCACTGCTTTGAAGATGAACTGTTATATAAAGCTGTGAGTGAAATAAGCCCCTTTTCCTCCTCAAGTTGTGTTTGGTCGTGGCGTTTTGTTACACACTAAGGCATCCCATAGGCTCATAGATTTGAATGTTTGGTCCCCCAGCTGGTAGAATTGTTAAGAAAGGTTAGCAAGTGTCCTCTTGCTGGAGGAGGTGTGTTTCTAGGGGTGCACTTTGACGTTTCCCAGTTACCTCTCTCTTTACCTCCAGCCTGTGTTTGAAGATGTAATACCGTGGACTCTAGCCCTCTAAGCTGCAATCTGGAATCGAATGCCTTCCTTTATAAGCTGCCCTGGCTGCGGTGTTTTGTCACAGCAACAGAAAGGCGGCTGAGACACACAGTTATTGTAAATGGTTCATTTAATGTGTTCACTTGGACCGAACGATGCGGTGCCTGGTGCTTGACACAACCCTCGGGGCATTCTGTGAGGGCGTTTCACGTAAGTTACCATTTAAAAGTGATTGGCATATATTGAAGCCGAGTCACCTGGGCAGCGGAAGCCTGACCGAGCAAAAGGGTGAGAGATGCTTTGCACTCATGTCTCTGCTCACCACACTCTCAGGCCGTGGCACTCAGACTAGATCGGAGCCATCAGCTCCTGGGCGTCTGCAGCTCTCTGGCCCCCACACATGGGTCCTGGGACTTGCTGACTTCCATAATTATGTGAACCAGTTTGAAAAAAAAATCATGTCTCTGCTTCTCTCCATACATCTTATCGGTCCTTTCTCTACAGAGCCTTTAATATAGTTATGTCACAACTTTATTCTTTTTTGTTTTACTTTGATGTGATAATTTCCAAAGAATTTGGAAAAGTAGCACAGGATTTAGTTTTTATTCTATGTGCATGGATGTTTTGCCTGCGGGTAGTGCTGTGTATCACATGCATGCAGTACCTGTAGGTGCCAGAAGAGGGCACCATATATCCCTGGAACCGGAGTCACAGAGGGTTGTGAGCCTCTGTGTAGACGCGCTGGAAATGAAACCCAGCCCTCTGCAAGAGCAGTCAGTGCTCTTAACCACAGACTCACGTCTTCAGCCCCTGGAAGTCCCATTTGGATCATGCTGATGCCGCCACCATTTCTTGTTTCTCCGACTATACAAGGAACACAAGAAAGAGATACACTTTGTATGTCTTGACATCAGCCTGGCTCAGTACAAGTCTGAGTCTAGTGTCCGCGTCTTGGAACTTCTTCCTCGGGAGACACTGTCTACCCAATTCAGGAGTGACTTTTTATATCATAGACCTTTCATCAAGGCAAGCTATGGCAGAGGGTGAGTGGAGACCTGGTGGTTGGTGCTCTTGTCACTAAACATTCTTAGCAACATAATAGGCCGTTAGTGTATTGCAGTATTTTATGACTAAAATAGTCTTCTAGAACCTTCTTTAGAACCAGGACATGGTTTCTGTAACTTATACTGGTCTTATTATCCATCAGGCACCATTGGTAAAGCCACAATGTCTTAGTATGATTTTATTTTGATCTTTGTAAAAGAGAATTGGCTTAAAAAAAAAAAAAAAAAAAAAAGACAAGCTTTCCTTGCCAGCATTGGCATGAATATGTGTATTTACATGGAATTTTGTACAAAGAACACACGGAAGAAATTAACTCTCCCTTCTAAAAATATTGACTTCATTAGCAAAATGGAGATTTATTTATTTTTTTTAGTTGCAAAAAATTCAGATGAAAATGGGAAAGAATTTACTGAGTTTGAATATCTAAAAATAATTCCTGGGCCTTATTCTTGTCCCATCTTTGAAGGAATTTGGTCCTGATAGTGCTATTGCTGAACATTCCGAAGGGGAGAGCGTTTCTGGTATTTCCATAAAGTCAAGAGTGTGGTTTGGTTCGAGATACGGAGGAACGCAGCTTTGCCTTGTGTGCAATGACTGTGCCTGGTGTCAGCTGCGACACTGGGATTTGTGTGAAAGCTGGAAAAAGAACTCTCAGGAGAGTGACAGGATGCACGGCTGTACCCCCCTCCCCCCGATGCTTCTGGGGTCCTCTGTACACAGTGGCAGCGGACAAAGAAGCCACGTTGTCATTCCTGGGCACCGTGCTGGTCTTTCTTCAGCCTCAGCTTTTAGTCCACTACAGAGTGGTCACAGTTAATAATTGTGAGCTATTATGGTGGTTGTGGGGTGCCCAGACACGTGCAAAAGGATAAACAGTTGTCTGAGAATATCCAGGCAAAGGTTCGGCTAAGTGCACTTGGTCTATGTCCCTTACATACGCTGTCTAGTAACTTTCAAGTATGGGTGCCCTGTCTTTGGTGCGTCGGTGTCACTCCTATGTGAAACAAGGGTGCTGAAAACAGTACTCCAGGTCCGCCTTTCCAAGTCTACCTGGCCTTCAAGGACCCGTACAAATTCCATCTTGGTTTCTAGCTAGCATTTTGACTGCACCGTGAGTGGGTTTCTGGAAAGGTGAGCTAGGCGATGAAGCAAGCCTTTCGCACATCCACACGCTCAGTTCTTGGGAGTTTTTCATGATCTGCACCAAAGGGCATGCTAACTCGAAAGATGCCCTGCTCGTGGGTGAAGCCCGGGCCATCTGCTCGGATGCTACCTAGCTCTGTTTCTAAGCCTTGACTGACCACATGAGCTCGTTAAGGCCCTTGGTGCCACGGGCGACGGTACATGAGTCTCATCCCACTACTGCGGCTTCGTGCACGTTGAGCAGCGGCTTTGGGTGACTGGGCTACCACGAACCATTTTGCATCAAGTGGGATCAACTGAGAAACTCAGTTTGGCTTTGCTAAAGTGGGCATCTGCCGAACACCCCAGTGCCACACTGCCCTCTGGAATGGCAATCTTTTCTGTCTTTAATTATGGAAGGTGAAAGTTGCTGGGCGGCCCAGTGGAAAATTTTAAGTCCTTTCACGCTGGCTTGGCTGTCTTTTCAGATCAGTCTTCCCGCTAATGACAGCCAATACTTTCATATGTGATTACAGGCCCGCTCCATCTTTTCATAAGCGGAGACTCTTTGGAATCATATGTATTGATCTTTTTAATAGAAGTCAGGAAAAATAAAATTACTCTGGCTTCTTGCGGCAAAACGATGACAAATGAGAACTTAGAAACTTATGGGAGAAATTTTTTTCCTGCCCCGGATTATTTTAATCACTAAAAATGATGGTCTTTTTAATAATATTTGCTTTCCATTATGCTCATTTGCAGCCTAGCCAAAAGTGGTTTCTGTATTGCTTGTGTGACCGCATTGAGGCAGAGGCCACTGGTGTTCCCGTACCTGCCGGTGACTAAGGTACCATGGCCCCTAAAAGGGGGCGAGGAGCCAAGTTCATGGTCTGCAGTAATTCCAAGCCGAGTTTCTGTAGAAGACCTTGGGGCAGAGAGTGATGTGCACTTCTTTTCCCCCTTGCTTAAATCCTTGTTTATGCTGTTGTCTTAGTTTTGAGCTTTTGATTCTTTTATCACCCACCCCTTCTTTTCTCACTTAACTAAGTCTAATTATCTCTGGTGGTTTTTGGTTTTGTTTTGTTTAAGATAAAGTGTAGGTGATTCCTCATGGTGTGTTCCTGGAAGCAGTGGATGCTGCTTTCTGAAACTAGAAATCAAGCATGTTGGGTTGAGTCATTTTCTATCCCCTTTCCCCCTGAACTCTATGGTCATAGGCCTCATGGCATTTTGTGTTGGAAGATGGATTCCTGCTTTACGTTGAATTAAACCTCAAGTTCCCAGTTGAAGGCAGTTTGTATTTTGGCCTTGGGATGGAGGCATAGAGGAGCAAAAAGTGTTAATGCCAGACATAAAGTAGACCGCAGAAGAAATGGATGAGAATCAAGGCATCCCAGATGTCAATGCCAGGACATAAAGTAGACCGCAGAAGAAATGGATGAGAATCAAGGCATCCCAGATGTCAGGCCAAAGTGTGCCTTGCTCTGCTGGGCTGGGTCATGGACAGCTGTCTATGAGAAGGAATGTTGGTCCTGTGGAGATACCATGTCTGTGGCCTCCATGGGTCGGTGACCTTGTGTCACTGTGATGGAGTGAGACTCCCTCTTGTATCAGGCAATTGTCGGTTTCTTCTCCCCCTCACCAAAGAAAGAGCTTGAGCCATGTAAGAAATAGGCTGCGTCCACAAGATTATCTTTCAACTTGATTTAATCCAGTTCCATCGAGACTTGGTAGAGTCAGTGTGAGCCTAGGCCTTGTGTGGACGAGTTTCCAAACCTCCTCTGTGGAAATGTCATCAAGGCAGCTGTCTAACTCACCGTAAGATTGAGGAGTACCAAGAAGAGACTTGATACCCTGTGAGCATATACAGGGGGAGGAAATCCCCCTCAGGAACAGTCATAGGGGAGGGGAGTAATGGGAAAACGGGAGGGAGGGAGGATGAATGGGAGGATACAAGGGATGGGATAACCATTGAGATGTAATATGAATAAATTAATAAAAAAAGAAAAAAGTGTGTGTGTGTATGGGAGGGGTTGTCTTTGACTAGCTGGAGTGTTCAACTCACTGCCTATGGGCCACATGCAGTGCAGCATGGCTATAAATTCCTCCCAACAAAAGATCATGGAATTTTCTTCAAACATTACCAGATTTTCTTGCCATTTCAGTTGTCCCTGGTTCTGCAGACAGTGGTGTGTCACAATGTCAGAAGGCTGAACATACCTCTCTGTACCGTTCAACCTTGGCAGTCTTGCTAGATTCCATTTAAAGTTAGTGCTTGAAAAACTGTTAGGGCCGCCTCTAGAAAACTGACCTCAGTCTATCAGAATGTTGGAAGAATGCCAATACATGAATGCTCAGACCCAAAAAAGTGCAGGCCCATAGAAGAGCCATGGGGCTGGGGAGATGGCCCAGTGGGTGAAGCGTTGCTGTGGGCGTGTGAGGCCCCAAGTGTCAATCCCAGAACTCAGGCCAACATGGTCATGGTAGCATAGGACTGCAAATCCCATTTCTCCTATAGAAGGCTGGAGGAGGAGACAAGAGAGTCCCTGGAAGCTTCCAAGCCAGCTAGCCTGTGTACAGATATAGACAAAGGATTCTGTCTTGAACTAAGTGGGGGAATGAGGGCTGCCACTCAAGGCTATCCTCTGACCTCCACACATGCACTTGGATTCATGAGCTTACACACACACACACACACACACACACACACACACACACACACACATGCACACACCTCATCTGGTTAGAAGAAAAGCCCTGTGGTGAACTAGACATAGCCAGTTGTGTGTTCATGTGTAAAAAAAAACCCAAAATATTAAGGGAGAAATGACTGAAGTACTAGAAATAAATCTTTAGGAAATATAACTAAAGGTGAAGTAAAAATCTATCTTTGACATATATTTCTTCAGTATTCCTTTAACCATTAAGAATTTTTTACTAGCCAGGTGCGGTAGTGTGCTCAGCCTTTAGGTGGATTGCTGTGAGTTTGAGGCCAGCCTGGTCTACAAAGTGAGTCCAGGACAGTCAAGGCTACATAGAGAAACCCTGTCTCAGAAAACAAAACAAAGAAAAACAAAAATAATTTTTTTTACTTTGTTTTCAACTGTATTTTCTTACAGCCTCAACCCCTCACCCCACCCCACATCCAAAAGATGTTCATTTCCTAGCAAAACAAAGGTGTGTATTGATTTTCACTCTTTGGAAGTTTGATGAGAAGAATTGGAAATTACAGACTCAATACTTATAATATCTGTTCTCGGTTGGGACATTGGATGGACCAGTAGAATAATGAGAAATCAATGCAGTCACCTAAGCTCTGCCTGTGCTGCCCTGTGTGCTCTGTAGATTTTCAGAATCATGGCCTTCCTGGTAGGAGGTGGCAACAGCTCTTGCTCATAGTAAGCTCAGCAGGCCTTGGTAGCCACCTGGATACATGGGAAATGGAGGCTAAAACATGACCAAGTAGAGGTGACGAGACAGAGGAGAGAATAACAGAAGCTTGAATTCAGCAGAATCACGGATGCCCATGATTGAGGTCAACAAGAAGAGTGTTGTGTCTTAATTCACGTGCCTTTTATCACACTGTCTCGAGCTTGCTTCTGTACGCCAGCCTGTCCCTGCATCCGTTACAGCTACGGTGCTTGCAATAAGAAGACTCTACGGCCTTGGATAACGTGCAAGTCTAATTGTGGTCTGGAGAACAGTGGTGGGATGCAGAGCTGAGTGTCTCAAGTCTCCATGTCCGTAATTAATGGGCTAGAATATGCATGAGGCAGTGGACCCTCCCCACCTGCCATTGAACTTGTTGTTTGAGGGGCTCCATTTCTTACTCCTCGTGAAGTCCGATGTCTGGCTTTCTCTTTTTGTCATGTTTGGGAAGAGGCTCCTATGTTCATGCCGAGTGCAATCCCACCAATGCTGTAGAGTGGCCTCTAGCTGTGGAGACTCAAGCCTGTGCCGAACATAGTAGGTCATT
Organism: Acomys russatus; assembly: GCF_903995435.1. Lineage (NCBI taxonomy): Eukaryota > Metazoa > Chordata > Mammalia > Rodentia > Muridae > Acomys > Acomys russatus. The sequence continues at coordinate 2,992 of NW_026131833.1, read as the reverse complement.
CTCCATGGCTGGCTTTGCTCACTCTTCCGGCTTCACTCTTCTGTATCTGCTTTGGCTACTCTGGTCTTCCTAGGTTTCCCAAGGGCTGTGGAGCTGAGCTTCTGATCTCGTGTCTGTGGTGTTTGCTTTCAGCTCCTTTTCCTGGCACTCTCATATCCAGCATGCTCCCAGCCACCTACACGGACACTTCTCCAAAGACGTTGAGTGGAGGAAGCCGCACCATGTAGCCACGTGATATGTGCACTGCCTGGCCTGCTGGTGAGGGCGTGGGCCCTGGGCAAGGCATTCCTCATGGCGTTGTCTAGTGCTTGGGGTTGGGATATCGTTACACAGCCGTCTGGTGGGCCACTTTATTCTTTCTTCAGACCCAGAGCTGTTGCCCCTCTATAAACTAGGGAGTCCATCTAGGGAGAAGTCTCAAAAGCTTACCAACTAGGCTGTTATTAGGCACGCTGTCCTGGCCCTGCCGTGAGTTTATCACCCTGTTGGGTAGCAGTGAGCACATCACGTCTTGGAAGTGTCTGGGTCCTTCCTTGAGAAATCAGTGAGCTCAGAGCTTATTTAGAACAATCAAACTAAAACTACCCCATGCGATGGACATGGGACATAGAGACAACTTGGCAACTGGAGATGCTTCTGGATGCACATAAGTGTTATCTGTGAGAGGTCCCTAGAAACTAGAACTGCCATGATAAAATCTTTAGTCCTTCATTTATTTATCTCAGAAACATCAATGAGGAGCCAGGCACTGATCTAGACATTGAATGCCCTTTCCACAGGGAGCACAGTGTCCATTGGAGGACATGGGTTGTTGGCTGCGATCTGACAACCTGCCCCATCCTCAGGCCTGTGAAGGAGCAATGCTGAAGGACAGGAGACATAGGAGTTTTATCAGCTCTGCCCAGGGCTCATGAGAGGCACGGAAAATTACCCCTCTGGGACCACAGAGCCACATGGAGGGGGAGATACTTGTGCTGAGCTGAGCTGGAATTTTCCAAGGGACACAACTCTATGGGAAAAATGGCCCATTCAAAGTGTATTTTCACATGACTTATATTTATAGTGAACAGGGTCACTCTTTTCCTTATGATTGTTTGATAGTTACTGTTTGCGTTGTTGCTAAAAAAAATTCCACATTTTAAAATTATGAACCCCATCTTAAGAGATATATTAGTAGAAAAATTAAGTCAGTTTCATCAAACACTTTTTAAAATAAAGGAATCCATTTAACTTATACTTGGAGATGTGCTCTTGTCACATCCTACTCGTGCACATCAAAATAACTTATTTTCTCAGGTGCAGCCTAGGTAATGTTTATTGAACCTTATTTTAAGTCAAGTCACCTATTTCTTACTGGGTGGCAGCTGCCTCTCTGAGGATGGCTGTGTTCCACCATGTTGGTAGAGCATGTGAAACATGTGAAATGCCCACTCCTCCCATTCCTGAAGCCGGTGAAGGAGGCAGGATTTGAAAGTGCAAATTGGATGCACAGCAGCCCGCAAGAGAGGAACGAAGATAATTTGTTTGCCTCTGGGATTTGATAACTGTTAATTCTTCATGAACTTGGCCCTTGCCAAACATATATTGTACTTTTCTCTGATAGGAAATTCATATTGTTAAACTCTATGTGAACTCAAGGTATTAATATAGAGTGCTTACTAGCAAAATGACTTTCAAATGTCAGATAAAATTAAATAACATGGCTTAATAAAATAAGCTTGTTTCCGAAAATCTGTTTTTCATATTTGTGGAGGAGTTATCTGTCCAGTTATTCAAACCAAGATATTGCCAGCACAGGGAAAAGAGACACTCTTTTATCAATTATCAAGAAGGCCATTGATTCCACAAAGCCAATTAGAACGGGTCTAGAAGGACAAATAAATATTAGTTTTAGAAGCATTTCTTTCTAAAAAGCAATTCAGTTACCTAGAGTTACTGAATAAAAACCAGACATCTTGTTTGTTATCTGAGGCCCACTCTGCTGCGGGCTGTACTTGCAGGAAGCTGGCTCCTAAGTAGTGTCAGATAAATGACTTCACAGAGACACCCTTGCACTATTTATTCACAGTTTCATAGGGTCATATTTCATGGTAACTGAGAAATCATTTGAAGCAGGCAAACATCCCATTGTTTCTATATATTTTGTTGGCAAAAGACAAATGATCAAAAACGTGGGCCTGGACACCAGTAGCCTCTGTGCATGTTCCTGGTGACCGTGTTGCTCGCTTTGCTGGCATTAGTTGTGACTAATCATTTTCCATAACTTCTTCTTTGGTTGTTTGTGTTTTGAGACAGGGTTTCTCTGTGCATCCTTGGCTGTCCCGGACTCACTTTGTAGACCAGGCTGGCTCCCAGAACTTCCTGCCCAATGTTAAAGGCATCAGGACGGAAGAACCCTTGTCCGACTCTCCAGGAGAGGGAATGTCTCTGTTCCCAGCATGGACACTAAACACAGGCCCAGAACAGGAGTTGTAGGATCTGGGAGCTACAAAATGGGGTGGCTGCTTCCAGTTTGTTCCTGATTTGACAATTTTAGGGAAGTGTGTTAGTTTGATTTCTGTTATTTGTAACAAAATGCCCAAGATAATTAACAAAGGAGGAAAAAAAGTTTCTTTTGGTTCAGAGTTTTGGAGGCTTCAGTTGATGTCAGTCTTCCCCATTGCTTTAGGCCTATCCTGAGGCTGTACAACATGGTGTGAGCATCCCGAGGTTGTACAACATGGTGTGAGCATCCCGAGGCTGTACAACATGGTGTGAGCATCCCGAGGTTGTAAACATGGTGGAGCATCCCGAGGTTGTACAGCATGGTGTGAGCATCCCTGAGGTGTACAACATGGTGTGAGCATCCCGAGGTTGTACAACATGGTGTGAGCCGAGGTGTACAATGGTATGTGTGTGAGCAGCTGAGGCTGTACAACATGGTGTGAGCATGCTGAGGCTGTACAATATGGTGTGCATCCCTGAGGTTGTACAACATGGTGTGAGCATCCTG
>NW_026131832.1:0-41701 GCF_903995435.1 Acomys russatus | reverse complement strand
CTTTTTTTTTCTTTCTCTTTCTTTCTTTCTTTCTTTCTTTCTTTCTTTCTTTCTTCCTTTCTTTCTTTCATTCATTCTTTCTAAATATCTGAATATAGCCTTCTGCCACCTGAATTTTGTTTTTCTGCATCTGCCTATGCCTGGCTAGTAACTGTAAACATGGAGGTCTTCCATGAAAGGGTTCTGGCCTGCCATTCCCAGTCTCCTTGACTTGTTTTGTGTATGTAACTATATTCAATTAGGGGGCCATGGAGAGATGGCTCTGTGGTTAAGGGCACTGTCTGCTTTTCTAGAAGTCCTGAGTTCAGTTCCCAGCAATCAATCACATGGTGGCTCTCAACTACCTATAATGTGATCTGATGCCCTCTCCTGGCCTGCAGGTAGAGTATTCATATGTAAAGTAAATAAATAAACCTTAAAAACTAATATTCACTTAGGAGAGTGTGAACAAATATATACTTACCCATACAGAACCAAAACCGGACCAAAGTAATTCATTTTGTTCTGAGCGTGAGTTTTACTAGGATTAAGTAAAGGAGAATGTGTGAAGAATTACTTAAAGCAAGAGAAAAGACACAAGGGTGCTGTTTCAGCAAAGACTATGCAAGATGGGTAACAATTCACAAACTTTAGAAATCTAGAGTGTACTTCACAGGCATACTGTTGGCTTAACAGGAAAGGGACCTTTTATAAGACTAATTTATTTACTATTTATACAACATTCTGCTTGCATGTGAGCCATCAGTCCAGATTAGGGCATCTTATCACATTATAGATGGTTGTCAGCCACCATGTAGTGGTTCAGAATTGAACTCGTGACCTTTGGAAGAATAGCCCATGTTCTTAACTTCTGAGCCGTCTCTCCAGCCTGGAAGTAACCCTTTTAAATGTCTGTAGTTCAGATGGCCAGAGCCTCTTCCAGACACTCAGGTGGTCCATGAATCTCCTCTTTCACCAATCCTTATTAATGCAGGGATGGCTTAATATATTTGGTTAGTTTCAGGGATTTCCTTGCAGACTTTAGTGTTTAGGTGCCTGAGCTTAAGAAGTTCTCCTGCAAAAATTTGATTGTTTCATATCCCCCCACTTTAACATCCTGTGTCTTAAGGAATTACCCTCCAATGCAAGTTTTAATTGTTATTTGTAAAAAAAATTGTTGCTGTTCTGTTTTCAGGGTCCTATAAATGTGAGTTTTAGACTCGTGAGAAGTGTTATATTGTCCTGTGGACAAGTTGGCCAGCCTCTATATTTTTTATATCACACCCATTTTATTTTCTCAGTCATTATTATTCTTACTATTAAAATATGGTTTTGTTTATAGAGAGAGAAAAAAAGGGAAGGGCAAATAAAATATAGTTGTGAGAAATGCCATTAAACATGATGGCTTAATGCAATTCAATATATAAATTATGGATATTTTAAAAAATTTTAGGCAACCTGGACAAATTAAAGTAACAAACAACATGAAAAGCTCTTTGAAATAATATGTCATCTTGTAGAAGATGATGAGGATGGCATAATGGCACACAACGTTTCAAATCTTCTTTGGAGTCTAGCCTTTACTGTTGTGCATGTAGATAACATGGATCTGGCTCTTAATACCCATATAAAAATGCATGACTATAGTTGTTCCCAGGTCAGAGAGTGCATTTTCAAATTTTTTTTCTGTTCTTTTTTACTCTGGTAAATATAATTAGTTGTAGGACAGTTGCATTTTATCCCATCACTTGGTTTTCAAAGATAATTTGAAGAATTGCTGAATATTTTCATAGATTCCCATTAGAAAAATCAGTTAAAATATTTAATGGGGATGATATGTTCTGTTTTGAAAATGGACATTAAGGATTAGGAAGAAGTTCTTCTGGCTTTCCTTATTTGAATTTAAACAGGTTAAGAAAAATCAAGAATAGGTGTTCAGAGTTGTTGTGCAAGTCTGATGACCTCAGTTTAATCACTAGATCCTCCATAAAAGTAGGAGACAACATACTTATTTAAGTTCTTTTCTGACCACTACATTTTGCATTGCTGCTTAATAAACATAAAAATATACATGGAATCAAGAGAGTAATGACATAAGGACAGGACCCCATACCACTAAAGGGTAGTGAAGAAAATCCTCAACAGAAATCTGATAAAGATGTAAATGGAGGTGGGGAATCAAGTTCCACCATAACAAACAGAAGAATTTGAAAGCTTTGGCCACATGGTTCTGGCTTTAGAGTCAAGAATAGAAGAAAGGGCTTCTGGAATCTTCCTTCATGACTAAAGAAAGCCATGGAGGCCAGTCATGCATCAGGCATGTACTTGCATGGAAGTCCAGAGAGCAACTGTTTGAAGCTGTGACAATGATGCCTGGATTGTATTGGAAACCTCAAGATGTTAAGAGATGGCAGAACCCTCGGATTCTTGCTGAGGAGAACTACTAACAGGGAGTGGCTCCAGCCCAAGAAAAAGAAGCCTGTTTCAGTCAACAAAGCTGAAAGGAGTTGCAAATCTGAAGAATGTTTTGACTTCAGACATGGAGATGCCATATTTGAAGTTTGCCCTGTTTGTTTTCAGTCCTGCTTTGGTTTGCTATTGTATCACTAAGCTTCCTTTCTCCTCTTATGGCATAGTAATGTATATTCTGTTCCATTGTTCATTGGAAGTATGTGAGCTGCTTTTTTATTTTGATTTCATGAGGGGTTATGATTAAGAAAATGTTATCAGTCTCAGAGACTTTGAGCTTTGTACTTTTAAAGTGTTTAGGTTGTGATGGAATGTGGGAATTTTTGATATTGGCCTGAATATGCTTTTGTGTTATGTTATAGCTATAAGTCTATGGGGGGGAAGACATAGAATGTGGTAGTTTGCATAGGAATGGCCCCTGTAGGCTCATATATTTGAATGCTTAGTCATAGGGAGTAGCATTACTTCTGAAAATGATCAAGAAGTGTGGCCCTGTTGGAGTAGGTGTGGGCTTGTTGGAGGAAATGTGTCACTGGCGGTGGGATTAATGAATCCAAAGGTTCAAGCCAGACCTGGTATTGTTCTGTCTTCCTGATGCATGTGATTTAAATGTGTCACTTTCAACTGCTTCTCCAGCATTATGTCTGTCTGTGTGCTGCCATTGCTCTCTGTCATGGTAATAGACTAATAAAATTCTGAAACTGTGGGCAAGTTCTAAATAAATGCTTTCTTTTATAAAAGTTAGTATGGTCATGGTTTCTCTTCATTGTAATAGTACGTAGACTAAGACAGTCCCTTAGCAGTTTTCTGATGTTTATAGCTATCCCAAAGGAAACATATATCTTAAGATTCACAGCTAACATCCACAGATGAGTTAAAACATGTGGCCTTTGCCTTTCTGAGTCTGAGTTATCTCATAAAGAATAAATCTTTCTTTTTCCATCCATTTACCTGTGAATTTCATAACTTTACTTTAAATTTATTTTAGACATTATTATAAAAACAATGGAAATAACGACTGTGTAACTCAATGAACTTCTATATAGTTAGGGTAGTCATTTAGAACAGAAGCTGTGGAGTTTCACATTGGATTTCATGCTTTCACTATCAAATATTTTTATACACTTATTTATCAATATCATTTTCTTTTTTTTGTTGTTGTAGTTAAATAGTATCCCAATGTGTAAATATACCACATTCTATTATTCATTAGTTGAGGAACACCTAGGAAGTTTCCATTTCTTGGCTATTATGACTAGGGAATCAAGAAACATGGCTGAACAGGCATGGGTATCTCTAGATTGGGTTATGGAATACTTTTGGTATATACTTGATAGAGGTATATAGCAGCACGCAGTGGTGCACACTATAATTGCATCACCCAAAAGGCAGAAGCAAACAGATTTCTGTGATTTGGAGTCCAACCTTGTCTACAGAGTAAGTTCTGGGACAGCCAAGGGTACATAGAGAAACCCTGTCTCAAAAAAAAAAAAAAAAAAAAAAAAAAAAAAAAAAAAAAAAGAAGAGAGAGAAAGGAAGGTATATACCTGGATCATATGGTATATCTCTATGTACCCTTTTGAAAAACCTCCATAGTAATTTCCATAGTGTCTGTACTGGTTTGTACTCCAATCAGCAATGAATAAGTGTCATTTCCTCCACATACATGCCATTATTTATTTTTTAGTGTTTGCCATTTCCGACTGGAGTGAGATGAAATTTTAAAGTAGTTTTAATTTTGATTTTCCTGATGGGTAAGGATCTTGAAACATTTTTAAATGTTTTTCAACTGTTTGTATTTCACCTTTTGAGAGGTCTACTTGGTTCTAAGCACTATTAAAATGTGGTTTGTTTGGGTTTTGGATGTCTAATATTTTGACTTCTTTAAATATTACAGATTATAATCCTCGTCCCGGTATATTGCTCGTAAAATGCTTCCTGATTTTATAAGCTGTCTCTTCACTTAAGTTATAGTGTTTTTTGCTGTTCAAAAATGTTTTAGTTTTATGAGTTCCCAGGTATTAATTGTTGATCTTAATGCCTGAACCATCAGAGTCAAGTTTAGCAAATTTTTTCCTATGCCTTTAAGTTCTAGTATATGTCCTAATTTCTTCTCTATTCGAGCCAAGTTATGTCTTCGATCCATTAGGAGTAGTGTTTTGTGGAGGCCAAGAGATAAGGCTCTATTTGCAATCTTCTATGTCCAGTCATCTGTCTGAACATTGTTGCACCATTTGTTGCTGATGCTGTGATTTCTCCAGTGTGTGTTTTTGGCTTCTTTATCAAAAATCAGCATGTGTGGTTTTATATAAGGGTCCTCAATTCTATTCCATTGATCAGTGATTCTGATTTTTATGCTAGTACCTTACTGGTTTTATTATTGTAATGTTAAAGTATAACTTAGAATCTCTTGTAGGGGGTCATGCTAATCTTTCTGCGTCATCTTGTTTTAATATATATCCTCTATCAACTGAACTGTAGCTCCAATTCTTTTCTCTGTATTTGTTTTTTTAAACCAGAGCATGTGTAGTGATGGAGTAGTGTTTGATGTGTTTCCTTGAGACTAAAGAAATAAAGGTCCCAATGGATATTGATTGATGTAGGAAAACAGTGTATGTGTAGGCAACAGAGTATCTTAGCTCCCTTTCAATATAATCTGTATATATGCACTGGGCCAACTTCTATTCTGATTACTTGACGGTTTCACCTTCCTTTTTATTTCATTTTTAATTCCCACAATGACAGCATAGGGGTTAGACAAGAGGTAGGGATGTTAGATTTCTTTTATTTCCTTTTGGATTTTGTTTGCCCACATGTTTCCCTTTTTGTTTACTGAAAGGCAGAGTTTTTGATATGGAGGCATTGCCAAGGAGAACGAGAATATTCTCCTGGAAAACTCAGAAAGGCCCATTACATAGACAATTGTGAAGAAAAATTAAACTTTTCAGATGTTCGTAAGTATACACTGGACCCAGGAAGCTCTGTGGTCTGGTGGGCAGATTAAATGTCCAAGCAATATAACCTTTCCCTGGACTGTAGCCAGATTCTGACTTTTGATGTTAACTAAGTATCACTAAGTATCTTGTTTTAATATTTTATTAATTTATTCATATTACATCTCAATTGTTATCCCATGCCCTGCATCCTCCCATTCCTCGCTCCCTCCCATTTGCCCGTTACTCCCCTCCCTTATGACTCTGACTGAGGGGACTTCTTCCCCCTGTATATGCTCATAGGGTATTAAGTCTCTTCTTGGTACCCTGCTATCCTTCCTCTGAGTGCCACCATGTCTCCCCACCCAGGGGATATGGTCAAATATGGGGAACCAGAGTTCCTGTGAAAGTCAGACCCCACTTTCCAGTCAACTGTGGAGAATGTCCTTTATCTTTTCTTGTCCACCAAGAGACTCGGTATAAAATAAGCAAAGTCAAGGCCAGAACAGAAGACATTGCTAATGGCACTAAGCAGGACCCGTTTGCTGTCAGCAGCAGCAGCAGCTTTGTCCTGACCATTCTGAATTTCTTTCATCACTTCTAGGTTAAATGAATTATTTTCTGAAGATTTTGTGGATAAAAAGATGTGGGTGAGCCGGGCATGGTGGCACACGCCTTTAATCCCAGCACTCGGGAGGCAGAGGCAGGGGATCACTGTGAGTTTGAGGCCAGCCTGGTCTACAAAGTGAGTCCAGGATGGCCAAGGCTACACAGAGAAACCCTGTATCGAAACCCCCCCCAAAAAAAGATGTGGGTGAAGCCTTCTTGATTCCTCACCACGATATCTCTGAATCTGGAGGAGCCTTCTATCAGCCTTATGCTGAAATGGAGCTACATTTCAGGAGGCTTTTTCTTAACTATCAGTTGTTTTCACAGGGCCATCTCTTTTGTAGGGCCAATGTTAATGTTAGTTGTTTCTTTAAGTGGTTGTCTCATGTTAGTTGTTAGAGATTTTCCTATAGTAGCAACATTTAAAGGTGTGGTCAAGTCTGTAGTGACCAGGTATGATAAAGATTGACTTTTGCTGGTACTAGCCAACTGAGTGGGTGTAGCTGGTATCACTGGGCAAGGAAGAGACTGGCATATTTTGTCAGCCACCAAGTTTGTGGGAGTGGGGTCAGTTATTGGTCCAGATAGTGACTATTGCCTCATTCTGGTAACAGCTAAGCCTGTAGCCATGGCTTTGGTCACTGGGCTAGTTAAAGAATGGCCATTTTTGTTAAGTGTCAAGCGTGCGGCCATGGCTCTGGTCACTAGGCCAGATGGGAATTGATTTTCTCTGGCAGTGGCTATGGCTGTGGAAAGTATTTTGTCAACAGCCAAGCATGGTCTTCAGGCCAGGCAAATACTGACATTTTTGGTAATGGCCAAGCCCATTGTCTTGGCTCTGGTCCCTGGTCCTGATGAAGACTGTTCCTGGCAACAGCCAAGTGCGTGGATACGGATGTGGTCACTGAGCCAGATGAAGCCTGTTTTTCTCTTTAGGTGGGCACATGTTTGTCCTTCGCTGTAGTCACCAGGCTCAATAAAGACTGGCTCATATTAGCAATAGATGAGCACGTTGCTATAGCTACTTGCGCTAAGCCAGAGGCCTGCTGTTTTATTTGTGGATTTCTTCTCAACTTTCTCTTGTCGGCTCAGTAAAACGCCGTTGGCATTCTCTGTATCTACTTTCTCTGTTAGAATATCCTGGTGACACTGTTCACAAGCTAGTTTCTTAGGGTCTTTGGCCAGAAAGTCCACCACGCACTTCCTTATCTTAACTGGGTGCCCTGGAATGCCAATCTCCATGCCAGAAGGCTTGGAGAACTTAGAGAGGTGGGCACTGTTTCTGAACTTCAATTACTTAAAGAAAGTCTTTGTACTTGATGGTCTTAGTAAGAGTCAAAGATGACTTCTTTTTCTTCTTCTTCTTCTTCTTCTTCTTCTTCTTCTTCTTCTTCTTCTTCTTCTTCTTCTTCTTTCTTCTTCTTCTTCTTCTTCTTCTTCTTCTTCTTCTTCTTCTTCTTCTTCTTCTGCTTCTTCATCTTCATCTTCTTCATTCTTTTTTCTCCCTGTCCTCCTTTTTCTCCTTCTCCTCCCCCTGCTTCTCCTTCTTCTCCTTCACCTTCTCCTTCTTCTCCTTTTTCTTCTCCTTCTTCTTGTCCTCCTCCTCCTGCTTCTTCATCAGTGGCCCCAACCCATGGCCTGAGCACAGCGCCCATTGGGAGCCAATCTGCCATTCACGTCCCCATGGCCAATTGTACCAGAGCAGGGTGGGTCACGACTCTCAGGGAAGAGCTTCCTACTCACACACAACCGCATGGACTAAAGTGATCAGCCTGGAACCAGCTTGTCTGTGGAGTACACGCTAGGATCCCTGGGTCCCCACAGCTGGCTGGGGGATGCGAGGCACTGAGTCATGCCAGTTTGCAGGCTTCTGGATCCCCTCAGCTGGGAGTCTGGGCCTTGGTGCCTGGCATGGAATACAGCCTCGCCTCCCAGTAGACCCCGTCCCTCAGGACATCCCTGCCCATGCCTGGCCTTTGAACCCCACCCTCTTATACAGTGCAATAACAGCCCTCACCTCCTGCATGCCCTGTGTTCTTCTGCCCTATTTTCCACCATCTAAACTCACTGATACTCAATTATGGCCCCATTGCTTTCCGGCCAGGTGAGCGGAGGAGTCCCAGATGCCTGACCCAGGCTGCATCCGCAGTTTCAGGGTTTGAACTCTGGACCCTGGCTGCACCCGTGGTTCCAGGGCTCGAACTCTCATCCAGGCTGCAGCGAATCCAGTGCTTGAACTGTTGACCCTGGTTGCATCCACGGATCCAGGGCTCGAACTGTTGACCCCAGCTGCAGCCAGTCCGGTGCTTGAACTCTCAACCCCGGCTAGTCTTGCAGGACCATCCCAGGCTCCTGGTGCTTCCCTAGGTTTCATGGCACAGCTCTGGAATTACAGCCACAGCAGGGACTCAAGTGCTTGCATGGAAGGAGAGTTGAGGAGGACTGTTTCTTCTCCTGGGAGACCAAGGGCTGCTGCATGGGCAGGCCCCAAAAAGAAGCAGGAGGGAGAGGGTGGGAGCACAGTGTGTGCACAAGCAGCCAAGCCCCAGGTCTTCCCTGGGAACCTGCACTGTGGGACTGTGAGGCTTTGTTTCCCCTCTTTTGGCAGCTGCCAGAGGACTTGAAAAGTCTACCAAGGTTCCTGGCCTCAGGGTGGATTATCAGAGGCCTTCTGCTCTGGTCCTTACAATGTTTTTTTTAGACACTGTTCATTGCTCACCGCTGAGAACTGCTTATCTTTTTCCAAAGAATAAAATGTCCCCAAAGAAGGCTTTTTGTGGTATACTCATTCTTCAACAAAATTTTTTTATGAATCTCAAAAAGGGGGAGATTCTAACAAGTAGTGTGCAGTACTTTATTGAGCAGCATGCTTCATAGCATGGGTGTTGATGATTTGGGAGCCAAAAACTGACTCTGGAAATGATGATGGTGTTAGAATAACCCTTTCAAAAAGACATTTTATATTATGTACTAAAAGCCATAAAAATATTTACATTTTTTGACCTAGTCATCTTATTTCTGAGAATCTTTTCTAAGGAAATCACCACAAATGGCTGAGGGGGGGGCAGTGGAGCTCGAGGTATGCAGATACTCTTCCTTAAATCACTGTATTTGTTTCAAGAAAAAAAGTGACCCATGGTGGCTGGAGAGATGGATCCACACTGAGATGCACATGCTCCTTGCCGAGGATGCTGGTCAGCTTCCTGGCACCCACAGTGCACAGCTGTAGATGCCTCGTACAGACATACAGAGAGTTACTATTATGTTCTCTTCTTTTTATAAGGAGCACATCTCAAAGTGCTACTGTTGGCTGTTCCACAGAAATTGTATGCTACAAAATGATTGGTGCACATCAAGAAGATGAAACCTGAAATGTTTACCTAATCAGTACTGGGAATATTTGTGCTGAGTAAATGCTGAGGCCCAAGTCTACAAGAAAAGTAGTTTCCCATGCAGAGATGGAAATCCCTGGAGGTGAATATGCATTTTCGAGGCCATCACAGAAGTGTTGAGGTGATAGTTTGATGTATTTTGATGTTAATTATTGTTTATTGTTTTTGTCCTATTTTTTGTTTAATTAAAAATTCCCACCTGGGTAGGGTAAGAGATAGGTGGGATTAAAAAAAATGAAAAGTTTAGAAAAAAAAAGACTGTCACAAAAAATGAGACCTAAAAAAAATCTCATATGTTAAAAAAACCACATGGCTGTTGTAAATAATATCCACTCCAAATAAAAAAACAAGAAAAATATTTAAGATTATAGATAAAAGATAACTTAGCAAAATTTATTAAAAATAAATAACAAAATTAATACAATGATCCCATGTCTGTACCTCTATAAAATTTCGTTTTAAAAATTTATATCTGTCTTACCCAGGTTAACTAAAACTATTTTAAAATATAACAAATGTCTATGTCTTAGTTAATTACTAGCCAGGCCTAGAGTAATACATGTAATTATAAAACAATACAGAAGTGAAGAGGCATACAAAGAGTTGCTGGGCATTCAGTCTGTGAGTGTAAGTTGGTGATATGTTATGTAGGATACTTTAGTGAAGATCAGTCAAGAGAAATTAAAAGACTTTGAGGCAACGCCTGTAACATGTGTCATCTAAGATTTGTACCACGCCCTCCAAAAGGAATCATTACACTCATCTTAAATACGTTACTAAAATTTGCAACTGACTTTACACCATGTTTCCAAGACAAGCCAAAAGCTGTAAGTCTCTGCTGCTAAATCTGCAGCGAGAGTGCTGCCTTGCTTAATTTTTCATTTGGTCTTGGTTTGTGGTATGTTTGTTAATGGTTTTTAGTCTTCTTTGAAGTTTTCTTACTTATTCGTTATTTCTTTTGTTCTTTTTCCTCTGTTAGTTTGCGATGGCTACACAGTGTATATAGTGACTGCCCCTTTTAAACTCCTATTGAATAAAATGAACATATTTTTAGGAATAAAAAATGATCTCCAAATCTTCATTTTTTTTCACAGTCCACAGAGGCTTTTTATCTATGTTTACTTATGTTGTATCTCTTGAAAAAGAATATCAGGATTTTTTCCTCCTGTATGTTTTCCTCTTGCTTCCATGTGGTCCGTGATGCCAGCTGAGATGGTCAATACAATGAAGCTAAGTTGACATGGCAGGAGCAGATTGTTTTGCTATTTTTCTAGATCTTGAGTTGCACATCAAATCTAGGGATGATCACTCCACACTTGTTCAGGCTGCCTGTGAGTTTCTTGACGGTTTTCCTGGCTCTGTTGTCATCATTGATTTCAAATTCACCAAAGTAGCCATGGTTCATCATCACAGTTAGAAACTGGACAATCATTTTGGGGCATGTCCTGATGAGGACCTGAGATCTGCCTCTCTCATCATCATTGTTGATGTTCTTGAGAGCATTTGGCAAGGCATTGATGAGTGCCATGAGGAAGACATGGAAAGATGGCAGAAAGAGCCAAATCTTCACTCTTAAGGCTCTTCTTTAGTTAAGTGTGGTAGGCATGCTTATTGTCTCAGGCTACCAAGCATCCAAAAAAACTAGAGCTCAAAGATGCCATATTATTGTGAGAAACCCCAGGCACTCGACTGTCTCCTATAGACTTAATTTAATATCCATCAGCCTACCAAGGATGACTGCCAAACTGTTTACATCAGAAGAAAGGGACTGCCTAAATTTGAAAACTGAAAAAGTGTTCCTGGGCCAGAAAGATATGTCTGGCTGATAATACTAATTATATTAAGACTATATTTTTGGTACTGGAGAGATGACTGAGGGATTAAGCGAGTATGTTTCCATCCTACATGCACCCATTGTGATCATAACACTGACAATGTTTAGGGGGTAACAAATTACTGTTTCTGAACATTCTGGCAGAGCCCCAAGCAGCAAAACAGAAGCCCACAAACAGTTTAAATATACATAAGGTCACACTGGAAACATCTTGGCATCCTGCTGTGGTCCTAGTGTGCCCCCTAAGGTTTACTATGCCTATACACCCTTGGACTCAGATGCACTGGAGAACAAACAGTTGTGGTTCAACACTGCTTTTCTCACTGGGTGAGCTACAGAAATTAGAAGTTAAAATATTAGAGGCATTGGAAGATGTGAATAGGTTCTAATACTATAACAAATGTTTTTGCTTATAAATTTACAGGGTTTAAAATTTGTATTTGATTACAAGAGTGATTTTTTAATTCATATTCTACAGGTTGTTACTTTTCTGAGTATGATTAACTTATCAGCATGGAACGATAATAACTCATCATGGCTTACATTTAATGTGATATATTTGAAACTCTATTTTTTTTTGTTTTATTCTGTGCTACATTCAGAAAAACATGCAAAAAAAAACTTCTGGAAACATTTCTGATTTGTAACTACACATTTAGGCCTGTGATTATTTTAATTTTTTTTAAGTTTTACTAATTTTATGAGTATATAATTGACTCTCGCTCTTTTGTTGAGAATGTTATCTATTAAATTTGTAGAGTGGATTGACACTATTAACAGGTGGAGACTCCACTGTAACATTATTAAAATGTTTTTCTGATATATTTGTAATTTTCTTCTAAGATATAGTCAAAATCTGTGCTAGTTGACATAAAAAAGAATAAAAAAATTTTTGTTACTTTACTGAAGAAAAATATAATTTAGATAAATAACACTCATGATTTGGTAGAATACTCTGGCTTTTCAACTGAAACACAAATGTAAAAGGAAAGAGGAAGTTCATGGAAAATAAGAATGAGAGGAGACATACTGTGCCAAATCTCATTAGAGGACAAGAGCATTTGAATAATTAATAGGATATACTCTATTAACTGTAATTTAATTGGTTTAAGTTATTAAGATCAGGCAATAAATTTGTGTTTCAGCAAGATTTTGTTCCTTACAATGCTTTAAAGCCTCAGTGAACATAAAGTAATTTTTAAAAGACAAACATTCAGATATAGCAACAAGCACCCTCTTCCTAATGAGAAATATCGAAGTTATATTACTAAATTTTGGGTATTTATTGGAGAACTATTAAATTAATTAAAAATTTGGAAACAGCATTTACTTTCCTCTACATATTTCCATTTTTTGGGTTTGTAAGCAAAATCATTATTAATGGAATATTGGCTGGAAATCTGCCTGAGGTACCTAACATGACTGTCTTTTAGACAAATGGACACAGTTTATATTCTATCTACAGAATAGAGAGAGGACAAGGCCATGGTGCTTGTAAGAGAGCTTTACTCCTGTAAGGCATGTCATGCAATGCCCAATAGCTGATGGGGTTGAAAGCAATTATGAGAATATAGACAAGAAAAATACCATCTCAGGTATTTTCTCTAACTCTCTCAGTTCTGTTGAAACATTTCAGTATAAAAATATATGAAATGTTAAGAGAAAGGCTATTTTCAAAAATACATGAATCATCCTCATTACTGTATAGATTAAAAATTAAAATCTTGAGAAGCAGATTTCCTATCTGTAACAGCAGTGCCCGTCTCAGATCTTATATGCAGAAAAGGCTGTCCTTGAACTCACGGAGATCCCCTAGCCTCTGCCTCTGCCTTCTGAGTGCTGAGATTTAAGGCATAGGCCATAGTGACTGATAAAAAAAGAATTTAATACAAATGTTTTTAACAATTGTATTTCCAAACTGATAGCAATAATGAATATAGAAAGAGTAAAAATCTGGGCATAGTGGCACACAATTTTAATCCCAGCACTCAGAAAGGCAAGTGCAAAGAGAATGCTGTGATCTTGAGGCCAGTCTCATCTGAAAAGTGAGTCCAGGATATCCAAGGCTACATCAAGAAACTCTGTATCAAAAAAAAAAAAAAACCAGGAAAAATGTTGAAAGGATGAAAGAAAAGAGAAGCATCATAGGTGTTACCCAGACATATCCTTAAATATATTATTTTTATGTTTAAACATTGAATGACATGCACTAATATGATTGCCTGAATGAATCTTCAGTTATACAGGTTGAAATAAAATTCTAAAATGATGAATATTTTATATATTCCTGGATATATATGTTTCTTAAAAACAAAACACATAAGCGGAGATCCAAGATGGCGGCGAGCAGTGTGGACCGCGTTTGGAGGCTCCAGTGAACAATTCAGGGAATTGCACAGATTTGTGAGCCAGGAACACCGAGGTCCGACATCACGGCAGCGGGAGTGCTCCACGGTTTGGAGGGACCAGGGTGCGGAGGACCTGCATGCCCCTGCACACGGGAGGAGCGTGGTTTTTCTCTGATCGGAGCGGCAGCGGCAGAGGCAGCAGCACCAGCTGCACCAGCAGCGGCGGCTGAGGTTTGCAGATCATAGCCTTCCGGTGGAGGCGATTGGTGTGGTGGCTGGTGGGAATTGCTGCGGGAGAGGGGACTCGTGGCAGGATTTGGGTCACGTGGAGCCTTTGGACCCAGACTGGACTCGGCGGACACTTCGGCCCCAGAGTCCCGGGTACTGGCCCGGCCCAGCAAGCAATTCTGCCTGAGGCACTAACTCAGCGTGCCACAGCTCCCCTGCTGTGGCGCAGGCTCAGTTGAGCTCGCAGCTCCACACTAGGCACCACCTCAGCTCAGCGGCAGCTCCCCTGCGGTGACACAGTCTGGGCGGAGCACTTGGTTTCACCACAGGCGCTAACTCAGAGCAGCCACAGTTCTCCTGCTGTGGTGCAGGCTTGGTGACGTGCTCAGTTCCATCCTAGGCACCACCTCAGCTCAGCGGCAGCTCCCCTGTGGTGACACAGTCTAGGCGGAGCACTTGTTCCACCACTGGCGCTAACTCAGAGCAGCTGCAGTTCTCCTGCTGTGGCGCAGGCTGGACAGAGCTCTCGGTTCCACCAGCTCTAAGACTCTGGTTGGACACAGTGTGCAGTTTGAATCCAGAATTCCTGGCTGAGATTGGTGGTCAGTTCGGGCCCTGAGTCAATAACTGAACACAGCACGCACTTTGGGCCAAAGGCCCTAGCGGAGCTTGGTGCGTAGTCCCAGCCCAAAAATTCTGGCTGGACCCTGTGTGCATTTTGGGCCCAAAATCCCTAGCTGAGCTTGGCAGACGGTTCAGGCCCTGAGAATCTAGCTGAGTCCTGCCCGTGGTTCGGGCCCAGTGCTCCTGGCTGGACTTGGCAGGGAACACAGAAGGCTGTGGATACCTTGGCCTGACCCAACACTCATTCAGAGACCCAGAACAATTGCAGGATCCATAGAAGAGGGGGGCTGAGGATCACTGGCTGTGAGAGACCAGAACAACAGGGCTAACCTCCTAACATCCACACCAATGAAGCTCTGAGCTCGCAGCCTAGGGAAATCGTGAGAAAACAAGTGAATCTATCGTCAGACACACTCCATTCAACTCTGGAAGATACCGAACAAAAGCAAAGACGGCAAGATGTCTAAAGGACAAGGAAAAAAGCATACGCAAAAAAGCCCAAAACAACATGGCGTCTCCAGTTTCCAGCTATCCCAAAGAAAACAACCCAGAGAACTCAAATACAACGGAAATACAAGAAAATGACCTCAAATCCTTAGTAATGAGGATGATAATGGAGGAAACAAATAAAATTCATAATCAAATGCAGGAAGACGCAGACAAACAGGTGAGAGACATAAAAGAAGCGCATAGAGTGGAACTGGAAAAATTGCAGGAAAATGCAAACAACCAGATAAAAGAAATAAATAAAACGGTACAAGCTCTGAAGACCTATAAAGAGGCAATGGAAGAAACTCAGGAATATACAAAAAATCAGATAAAAGAAATCAAAAAATCAGTTCAAGATCTGAAAATGAAAATGGATTCAATGATAAACACACAGACAGAAGAAAAACGAGAACGTGAGACCTTAGAGAAGAAGGCGAGCAACACAGAGGTGAGCTTTTCTAACAGAATCCAAGAGATGGAAGAAGGAATCTCAGGGCTAGAAGATACAATCACAGATATTGAATCAACCATTAAAGAAAATGCCAAACCTGGAAAACTCCTGAAACAAAACATCCAAGAAATTAAGGACACCATGAAAAGAAGAAATCTGAGGATAATAGGCATTGAAGAAAGAGAAGACATCAGACTCCAGGGCCCAGAAACTATTCTCAACAAAATCATAGAAGAAAATTTCCCCGATCTAAAGAAAGAGATGCCTATAATCATACAAGAGGCCTACAGAACACCAAATAGAATTGCCAAAAAAGAAAAACTGCCCGCCACATAATAATCAAAACACAAAACATGCAGAACAAAGAAAAAATATTAAAAGCTGCAAGGGAAAAGGGCCAAATAACATTTAATGGTAAACCTATCAGAATTACACCTGACTTCTCAGCAGAGACGATAAAAGCCAGAAGGGCCTGGACAGAGATCCTGCAAACCCTAAGAGACCACAGATGCCAGGCCAGACTACTTTACCCAGCAAAATTATCAATAACCATTGATGGAGAAAACAAAATATTCCATGACAAAAACAAATTCAAACAGTACCTATCCACAAACCCAGCTTTACAGAAGGTACTAGAAGGAAAACTCCATCCAAATGGGTCAAGCTACAACTAAATCTACCCAGGAAATAGATAACTATCCCATGGCAAAAACACAACTACACAAACGCTCGACTGGAAACAACATCAAAATTAAGACTCTTAACAGTCACTGGTCATTAATATCTCTCAACATCAATGGCCTCAATTCTCCAATAAAAAGACACAGACTAACTGAATGGGTACATAAACAAGATCCAACATTCTTCTGCATCCAAGAAACACATCTCACCCATAATGAAAGGCATTACCTCAGGGTAAAAGGTTGGAAAAAATATTCCAAGCAAATGGTCACAAGAAGCAAGCAGGTGTAGCCATTTTAGTATCCAACAAAATAGACTTTCAACCAAAATAAATAAAAAAAGATGAGGAAGGACACTTCATACTCATCAAAGGTAAAGTCAACCAAGATGACATCACAATTCTGAACATCTATGCTCCCAATACAAGGGCACCCACATTTGTAAAAGATCTCCTAAAAAAAGCTTAAACCACACATCGATCCCCACACAATAATAGTGGGAGACTTCAACACCCCACTCTCACTGAAGGATAAGTCATTGAAACAGAAACTAAGCCGAGAAATAACATCATTAACCAATGCCATGGGTCAAATGGATCTAACAGATATCTATAGAACCTTTCACCCAAACAAGAAAGAATACACCTTCTTCTCTGCACCCCATGGAACCTTCTCCAAAATTGATCACATCGTAGGTCACAAAGCAAGTCTCAATAGATACAAGAGGATTGAAATAATACCTTGTATCCTATCAGATCACCATGCTCTTAGGCTGCAATTCAACAACAACAGAAATAACAAAAAGCCTACACGTACGTGGAAACTAAACAACTCTCTGCTAAATGACACCTGGGTCAGAGAAGAAATAAAGAAAGAAATCAAGGAGTTTCTGAAATTCAATGAAAATGAAGAAACAACATACCCAAATTTGTGGGATACATTGAAAGCAGTGCTAAGAGGAAAATTCATAGCACTAAGTGCCTTTAAAAAGAAATTGGAAACATCGCACATAAGCATCTTAACAACACAACTGGAAGCCCTAGAAAAAAAAGAAGGAGAAACAGCCAAGAGGAGAAGACGCCTGGAAATAATCAAACTCAGGACTGAAATTAACAAGTTAGAAACTAAGAAAACAGTCCAAAGAATCAACAAAACCAAAAGCTGGTTCTTTAAGAAAATCAACAAGATAGACAGACCATTAGCCAAACTAACTAAAAGGCAGAGAGACAGTATTGAAATCAACAAAATCAGAAATGAAAAGGGAGACATAACAACAGACACTGAAGAAATTCAAAGAATCATAAGATCCTACTTTGAAGGCATATACGCCACAAAATTTGAAAATCTAAGGGAAACGGACGATTTTCTTGATCAAGTTCACTTGCCAAAGTTGAATGAAGAACAGATAAACAAGTTAAATAGTCCCATTTCCCCTACAGAAATAGAAGCAATCATCGATGGTCTCCCAACCAAAAAAAGCCCAGGGCCAGATGGTTTCAGTGCAGAATTCTACCAGACCTTTAAGGGCGAGCTAATACCGATACTCTTCAAGCTACTCCAAAAGATAGAAATGGATGGAAAATTACCACATTCATTCTATGAGGCCATAGTCTCATTGATACCTAAACCTCACAAAGACTCAACAAAGAAAGAGAATTTCAGACCAATTTCTCTTATGAACATAGATGCAAAAATACTAAATAAAATACTTGCAAAACGAATACAGGAGCACATCAAAGATATCATTCATCATGACCAAGTAGGCTTCATTCCAGGCATGCAGGGATGGTTTAATATACGGAAATCCATCAATGTAATCCACCATATAAACAAACTGAAAATAAAAAACCACATGATCATCTCCTTGGATGCAGAGAAAGCATTTGATAAAATTCAACACCCATTCATGTTTAAAGTTTTAGAGAGATCGGGGATACAAGGCACTTTCCTCAACATAATAAAGGCTATATACAGCAAGCCAATAGCCAAAATCAAAGTAAATGGTGAGATACTCAAGGAAATTCCTCTAAAATCGGGAACAAGGCAACGCTGCCCACTCTCTCCATATCTCTTCAATATAGTACTCGAAGTTCTAGACAGAGCAATAAGACAACAAAAGGAGATCAAGGGTATCCAAATGGGAGAGGAGGAAGTCAAATTATCCCTATTAGCAGATGATATGATAGTGTACATAAGTGACCCTCAGAATTCCACCAGGGAACTCCTAAAGCTGATAAACACCTTTAGCAAATGGGCTGGATACAAAATTAACTCAAAAAAGTCTGTAGCCTTTCTATACAAAAATGACAAGGTTGCAGAGGAAGAAATTAGGAAAACCACACCCTTCACATTAGCCACAAGCAATATAAAATATCTAGAAGTTACCCTAACTAAGCAAGTATGAAAAAAATTTCAAAACTCTGAAGAAAGAGATTGAAGATGACCTGAGAAGATGGCATGATCTTCCTTGCTCATGGATCAGGAGAATTAACATAGTAAAAATGGCCATCCTACCAAAAGCAATCTACAGATTGAATGCAATCCCTATCAAAATACCTACACAATTTTTTAAAGACATTGAAAGTTCAATTCTGAACTTCATATGGAAAAACAAAAAACCCAGAATAGCTAAAACAATCTTGTACAATAAAAGGTGCTCCGGAGGAATCTCCATACCTGATCTCAAACTGTACTATAAAGCAATAGTAATTAAAACAGCATGGTACTGGCACAGCAACGGGCTGGTTGATCAGTGGAATTGAATTGAAGACCCAGATATGAATCCACACACATATGGTCACTTGATTTTTGACAAAGAAGCCAAATCCATTCAATGGAAAAAAAATAGCATCTTCAACAAATGGTGCTGGTCTAACTGGAGGTCTATGTGTAAAAAAATGATGCTGGACCCATATTTGTCACCTTGCACAAAACACAAATCCAAGTGTATTAAAGACCTCAACAGAAAACCAGAGAAAATTAGCCACTTAGAGGAAAAATTGGGAAAGAGCCTGGAACATATTGGCACAGGAGACAACTTCCTGAACAGAACACCAACGGCCCAGGCCTTAATGTCAACCATTAATAAATGGGACCTCATGAGGCCGAGAAGTTTCTGTAAGGCAAGAGACACTGTCAAGAGAACAAAGCGACAGCCTACAGACTGGGAAAAAGTCTTCACCAACCCTACATCTGACAAAGGTCTAATATCCAAAATATATAAAGAACTCAAGAAATTAAACACCACCAAACCGAATAACCCAATTGAGAAATGGGGCTTGGAACTAAACAGAGAATTCTCAACAGAGGAGTATCAAATGGCTGAGAAACACTTAAAGAAATGCTCAACCTCCTTAGTCATCAGGGAATTGCAAATCAAAACAACTCTGAGATTCCATCTTATACCCATCAGAATGGCTAAGATCAAAAACTCAAGCAACACCACATGCTGGCGAGGATGTGGGGAGAGAGGGACACTCCTTCATTGCTGGTGGGAATTCAAACTAGTACAGCCACTTTGGAAATCTATCTGGTGCTATCTCAGAAAAATGGGAATAGGGCTTCCTCAAGACCCAGCTATTCCACTCCTTGGAATATACCCAGAAGATGCTCCAGCACACAACAAGAAAATTTGCTCAACCATGTTCATAGCAGCCTTATTCATAATAGCCAGATCATGGAAACAGCCTAAGTGTCCCTCAGTAGAAGAGTTGATAAAGAAACTGTGGTACATATACCCTATGGAATACTACTCAGCTATTAAAAACAAGGAATTCCCGAAATTTATGGATAAATGGATTGAGCTAGAAATGATCATAATGAGTGAGTTAACCCAGAAGCAGAAAGACTCAAATGGTATATACTCACTTATATCTTCATACTAGGCCAAGGGGCATGTCTCACGAAAGCCTTCACTTACCAGGAAACTGGGACAAGGGGAAGGCATCCTATTGGGACTCTAAATGAGAGACGCATGGGAGAATAGCAAAATAAAAGGTTACAGAGGGTCCTAGAAACCTACAAGTAGAACAATATGATAGGCAGATTTGGGCCCAGGGGTCCCGCTCAAACTAAGGCACCAGCCAAGGACAATACAGGAGGTGAACTTTAAACCCTTTCCCAGATCTAGCCAATGGTCAGAATATTCTCCACAATTGAGTGAAGAGTGTGATATGACTTTCTCACGTACTCTGGTGCCTCACATTTGACCACGTCCCCTGGAGGGGGAGACCTGGTGGCACTCAGAGGAAGGACAGCAGGTAGCCAAGAAGAGACTTGATACCCTATGAGAATATATAGGGGGAGGTAATCCTCCTCCGGAACAGTCATAGGGGAGGGGAATAATGCGAAAATGGGGGGGGGGGAATGGGAGGATACAAGGGATGGGATAAACATTGAGATGTAACAAGAAGAAATTAATAAAAAAAATAATAATTAAAAAATTAAAAAAAAGAATATCAAGTCAAATAACTGGAACAACTGAAAATGTCTCAAAAGCACACTATATCTAACATATTTTGATGTTTGGTATTTAAACACAAAGCACTACTTTTAAAAAGCTGTCTCAATCTGGATATATGGCTTAATGGTTAAGAGCACTGATTGCTCTTCCATAAGTCCTAAGTTCAATTATCAGCAACCACATGGTGGATTACAATCACCTATACTGGGATCTGATTCTTTCTTTGGGCATGCAGGTGTACTTGCATGTAGAACACTCATATACATAAAATAAATAATTCATAAAACCGTGTCTCTTTTCTGAGTTGAAAAAGGAAATATGAAAGCTTAATTTACTAAAAATATATGTGTAGTATTTTCATTAATGAAATTCAGGGGCTTCCACTATCACATATCCTTGATTGGCTGGCATTTTAATTAGTGAAATGGTATGTTTGAGTAATTTGTGGTAAAATAATTTATAAATAAGCTATTTCTCAATGGTTTAAAACTAAACATAAGCAAATATACAATGATATACCTATTGAAAAATCACTTTTATATTTTAACACTATCTTTAATATATATCACAATTTAACGTTTATATGAATTAAACCTTAAAAGTACCTTATATTATGGAAATGCTTTCAAACAAAGTCCCCTTCTTAGAAATATGTAGATAAGCCTAAACTTAAATCATCCATATTGTTTTCAGTTTGCTTTTAAGCCATGTTAATAATTTTTCATATGTTTAAATTTTTGTTTTGGTTATTGTTTCTTTTTAGGGACAGAGTTTCTCTGTGCAGCCTTGGCTGTCCTGGACTATCTTTGTAGACTAGGCTGGCCACGAACTCATATAGATCTGCCTGCCAATGCCTCCCTAGTACTGGCATTAAAGGTGTGCACCCTGCCTGTTTATGTATTTCATCAGGTTTTCTCTGTGTATCCTGGGTTGTCTTGGACTCACCTTGTAGATAAGGCTTGCCTGCCCTTGCCTCCTAAGTGCTGGAACTAAGTGGCGTGTGATACACCACAGAGCATAAAACTCACTTTTTAATCTACTCAATATTCCTGCCCTCTGTCAATTTCCTACAGGCAGTTTGAAAGCCCATAGTTCAATATTTTAATAAGCCTTCTTAGCTCAATATGATAGCTAACATAATGTGCAAATGACTACATAGCAAAATTATTTACATGACAACTCATAGCAACAAAATTGCAGTTATAAAGTAGCAAGGAAAATAAGGTTATGGTTGGGGGGTCACCACAACGGAAGGAACTACATTATAGAGTCACATCTCTTTATTAGGAAAGTTGGGAAATATTTTTAGAGTTTGTAATAGTCTCAGGTTCACCAACAACTATGATCAATAGCTTGTATTTCCCCCTGTGGTCACTAACACAGAACATTAAAATTTAGATTCAATCAAATAGCTTTCATCCAGTAGCACTTTTAATTGTAAAAAGGGTTTGAAACATTCCTGGGTGACAACCTGCTAAGGTTGACACCAATTTCTTTTTTTTTCTTTTTCTTTTTTATTTATTTATTTATTTTATTAATTTATTCTTGTTACATCTCAATGTTTATCCCATCCCTTGTATCCTCCCATTCCTCCCACCCCCCATTTTCCCATTATTCCCCTCCCCTATGACTGTTCCTGAGGGGGATTACGTCCCCCTATATATTCTCATAGGGTATCAAGTCTCTTCTTGGCTACTTGCTGTCCTTCCTCTGAGTGCTACCAGGTCTCCCCCTCCAGGGGACATGGTCAAATGTGAGGCACCAGAGTACGTGAGAAAGTCATATCACACTCTCCACTCAACTGTGGAGAATATTCTGACCATTGGCTAGATCTGGGAAAGGGTTTAAAGTTCACCTCCTGTATTGTCCTTGGGTGGTGCCTTAGTTTGAGCGGGACCCCTGGGCCCAAATCTGCCTATCATATTATTCTACTTGTAGGTTTCTAGGACCCTCTGGATCCTTTTATTTTGCTGTTCTCCCATGCGTCTCTCATTTAGAGTCCCAATAGGATGCCTTCCCCTCTGTCCCAGTTTCCTGGTAAGTGAAGGCTTTTGTGGGACATGCCCCTTGGGCTAGTATGCAGATATAAGTGAGTATATGCCATTTGATTCTTTCTGCTTCTGGGTTAACTCACTCATTATGATCATTTCTAGCTCAATCCATTTATCCACAAATTTCGGGAATTCCTTGTTTTTAATAGCTGAGTAGTATTCCATAGTGTATATGTACCACAGTTTCTTTATCCACTCTTCTACTGAGGGACACTTAGGCTGTTTCCATGTTCTGGCTATTATGAATAAGGCTGCTATGAACATGGTTGAGCAAATTTTCTTGTTGTGTGCTGGAGCATCTTCTGGGTATATTCCAAGGAGTGGAATAGCTGGGTCTTGAGAAAGCCCTATTCCCATTTTTCTGAGATAGCACCAGATAGATTTCCAAAGTGGCTGTACTAGTTTGCATTCCCACCAGCAATGAAGGAGTGTTCCTCTCTCCCCACATCCTCGCCAGCATGTGGTGTTGCTTGAGTTTTTGATCTTAGCCATTCTGATGGGTGTAAGATGGAATCTCAGAGTTGTTTTGATTTGCATTTCCCTGATGACTAAGGAGGTTGAGCATTTCTTTAAGTGTTTCTCAGCCATTTGATACTCCTCTGTTGAGAATTCTCTGTTTAGTTCCAAGCCCCATTTCTCAATTGGGTTATTCGGTTTGGTGGTGTTTAATTTCTTGAGTTCTTTATATATTTTGGATATTAGACCTTTGTCAGATGTAGGGTTGGTGAAGATTTTTTCCCAGTCTGTAGGCTGTCGCTTTGTTCTCTTGACAGTGTCTCCTGCCTTACAGAAGCTTCTCAGCCTCATGAGGTCCCATTTATTAATGGTTGACATTAAGGCCTGGGCCGTTGGTGTTCTGTTCAGGAAGTTGTCTCCTGTGCCAATATATTCCAGGCTCTTTCCCACTTTTCCTTCTAAGTGGCTTATTTTCTCTGGTTTTATGTTGAGGTCTTTAATCCACTTGGATTTGTGTTTTGTGCAGGGTGACAAATATGGGTCCAGTTTCATTTTTTTACACATAGACCTCCAGTTAGACCAGCACCATTTGTTGAAGATGCTATCCTTTTTCCATTGAATGGATTTGGCTTCTTTGTCAAAAATCAAGTGGCCATATGTGTGTGGATTCATATGTGGGTCTTCGATTCGATTCCACTGATCAACCAGCCTGTTGCTGTGCCAGTACTATGCTGTTTTAAGTACTATTGCTTTATAGTACAGTTTGAGATCAGGTATGGAGATTCCTCCGGAGCACCTTTTATTGTACAAGATTGTTTTAGCTATTCTGGGTTTTTTGTTTTTCCATATGAAGTTCAGAATTGAACTTTCAATGTCTTTAAAAAATTGTGTAGTTATTTTGATAGGGATTGCATTGAATCTGTAGATTGCTTTTGGTAGGATGGCCATTTTTACTATGTTAATTCTCCTGATCCATGAGCAAGGAAGATCATGCCATCTTCTCAGGTCATCTTCAATCTCTTTCTTCAGAGTTTTGAAATTTTTTTTCATACAAGTCCTTCACTTGCTTAGTTAGGGTAACTCCTAGATATTTTATATTACTTGTGGCTAATGTGAAGTGTCTGGTTTTCCTAATTTCTTCTTCTGCAAGCTTGTCATTTGTGTATAGGAAGGCTACAGACTTTTTTGAGTTAATTTTGTATCCAGCCAATTTGCTGAAGGTGTTTATCAGCTTTAGGAGTTCTCTGGTGGAGTTTTGAGGGTCACTTATGTACACTATCATATCATTTGCAAAGAGGGATAATTTGACTTCCTCCTCTCCCATTTGGAAACCCTTGATCTCCTTTTGTTGTCTTATTGCTCTGTCTAGAACTTCGAGTACTATATTGAAGAGATATGGAGAGAGTGGGCAGCGTTGCCTTGTTCCCGATTTTAGAGGAATTTCCTTGAGTATCTCACCATTTACTTTGATTTTGGCTATTGGCTTGCTGTATATAGCCTTTATTATGTTGAGGAAAGTGCCTTGTATCCCCGATCTCTCTAAAACTTTAAACATGAATGGGTGTTGAATTTTATCAAATGCTTTCTCTGCATCCAAGGAGATGATCATGTGGTTTTTTATTTTCAGTTTGTTTATATGGTGGATTACATTGATGGATTTCCGTATATTAAACCATCCCTGCATGCCTGGAATGAAGCCTACTTGGTCATGATGAATGATATCTTTGATGTGCTCCTGTATTCGTTTTGCAAGTATTTTATTTAGTATTTTTGCATCTATGTTCATAAGAGAAATTGGTCTGAAATTCTCTTTCTTTGTTGAGTCTTTGTGAGGTTTAGGTATCAATGAGACTATGGCCTCATAGAATGAATTTGGTAATTTTCCATCCATTTCTATCTTTTGGAGTAGCTTGAAGAGTATCGGTATTAGCTGGCCCTTAAAGGTTTGGTAGAATTCTGCACTGAAACCATCTGGCCCTGGGCTTTTTTTGGTTGGGAGACCATCGATGATTGCTTCTATTTCTGTAGGGGAAATGGGCCTATTTAGCTTGTTTATCTGTTCTTCATGCAACTTTGGCAAGTGAAATTGTTCAAGAAAATCGTCCATTTCCCTTAGATTTTCAAATTTTGTGGCGTATATGCCTTCAAAGTAGGATCTTATGATTCTTTGAATTTCTTCAGTGTCTGTTGTTATGTCTCCCTTTTCATTTCTGATTTTGTTGATTTCAACACTGTCTCTCTGCCTTTTAGTTAGTTTTGCTAATGGTCTATCTATCTTGTTGATTTTCTCAAAGAACCAGCTTTTGGTTTTGTTGATTCTTTGGACTGTTTTCTTAGTTTCTAATTTGTTAATTTCAGCCCTGTGTTTGATTATTTCCAGGCGTCTACTCCTCTTGGGTGTTTCTGCTTCTTTTTTTTCTAGGGCTTCCAGTTGTGTTGTTAAGATGCTTATGTGCGATGTTTCCAATTTCTTTTTAAAGGCACTTAATGCTATGAATTTTCCTCTTAGCACTGCTTTCAATGTATCCCACAAATTTGGGTATGTTGTTTCTTCATTTTCATTGAATTTCAGAAACTCCTTGATTTCTTTCTTTATTTCTTCCCTGACCCAGGTGTCATTTAGCAGAGAGTTGTTTAGTTTCCACAAACATGTAGGCTTTTTGTTATTTCTGTTGTTGTTGAATTGCAGCCTAAGAGCATGGTGATCTGATAGGATACAAGGTATTATTTCAATCCTCTTGTATCTGTTGAGGCTTGCTTTGTGACCTACGATGTGATCAATTTTGGAGAAGGTTCCATGGGGTGCAGAGAAGAATGTGTATTCTTTCTTGTTTGGGTGAAAGGTTCTATAGATATCTGTTAGGTCCATTTGACCCATGGCATTGGTTAATGATGTTTTTTCTCGGCTTAGTTTCTGTTTCAATGACTTATCCTTCAGTGAGAGTGGGGTGTTGAAGTCTCCCACTATTATTGTGTGGGGATCGATGTGTGGTTTAAGCTTTTTTAGGAGATCTTTTACAAATGTGGGTGCCCTTGTATTGGGAGCATAGATGTTCAGAATTGTGATGTCATCTTGGTTGACTTTACCTTTGATGAGTATGAAGTGTCCTTCCTCATCCCTTTTGATTAATTTTGGTTGAAAGTCTATTTTGTTCGATACTAAAATGGCTACGCCTGATTGCTTCTTGTGACCATTTGCTTGGAATATTTTTTCCAACCTTTTACTCTGAGGTAATGCCTTTCATTATGGGTGAGATGTGTTTCTTGGATGCAGAAGAATGTTGGGTCTTGTTTATGTACCCATTCAGTTAGTCTGTGTCTTTTTATTGGAGAATTGAGGCCATTGATGTTGAGAGATATTAATGACCAGTGACTGTTAAGAGTCTTAATTTTGATGTTGTTTCCAGTCGAGTGTTTGTGTAGTTGTGTTTTTGCCATGGGATACTTATCTATTTCCTGGGTAGTTTTGGTTGTAGCTTGACCCTTTGGGATGGAGTTTTCCTTCTAATACCTTCTGTAAGCTGGGTTTGTGGATAGGTACTGTTTGAATTTGTTTTTGTCATGGAATATTTTGTTTTCTCCATCAATGGTTATTGATAATTTTGCTGGGTAAAGTAGTCTGGCCTGGCCTTTGTGTTCTCTTAGGTTTTGCAGGATCTCTGTCCAGGCCCTTCTGGCTTTTATGGTCTCTGCTGAGAAGTCAGGTGTAATTCTGATAGGTTTACCATTAAATGTTATTTGGCCCTTTTCCCTTGCAGCTTTTAATATTTTTTCTTTGTTCTGCATGTTTTGTGTTTTGATTATTATGTGGCGGGCAGTTTTTCTTTCTGGTCAATTCTATTTGGTGTTCTGTAGGCCTCTTGTATGTTTATAGGCATCTCTTTCTTTAGATTGGGGAAATTTTCTTCTATGATTTTGTTGAGAATAGTTTCTGGGCCCTGGAGTCTGATGTCTTCTCTTTCTTCAATGCCTATTATCCGCAAATTTCTTCTTTTCATGGTGTCCTTAATTTCTTGGATGTTTTGTGTCAGGAGTTTTCCAGATTTGGCATTTTCTTTAATGGTTGATTCAATATCTGTGATTGTATCTTCTAGCCCTGAGATTCATTCTTCCATCTCTTGGATTCTGTTAGAAAAGCTCACCTCTGTGTTGCTCGCCTTCTTCTCTGAGGTCTCACGTTCTCGTTTTTCTTCTGTCTGTGTGTTTATCATTGAATCCATTTTCATTTTCAGGTCTTGAACTGATTTTTTGATTTCTTTCATCTGATTTTTTGTATATTCCTGAGTTTCTTCCATTGCCTCTTTATAGGTCTTCAGAGCTTGAACCGTTTTAGTTATTTCTTTCATCTGGTTGTTTGCATTTTCCTGCAATTTTTCCAGTTCCACTCTATGTGCTTCTTTTATGTCTCTCACCTGTTTGTCTGTGTCTTCCTGCATTTGATTACAAATTTTATTTGTTTCCTCCATTGTCATCCTCATTACTAAGGATTTGAGGTCATTTTCTTGTATTTCCGTTGTATTTGAGTTCTCTGGGTGGTTTTCTTTGAGATAGCTGGAAACTGGAGACGCCATGTTGTTTTGGGTTTTTTTGCGTATGCTTTTTCGTTGTCCTTTAGACATCTTGCCGTCTTTATTTTTGTTGGGTAGCTTCCAGAGTTGAATGGAGGGTGTCTGACGATAGATTCACTTATTTTCTTACGATTTCCCTAGGCTGCTAGCGCAAAGCTTCACTGGTGTGGATGTTAGGAGGTTAGCCCTGTTGTTCTGGTCTCTCACAGCCAGTGATCCTCAGTCCCCCTCTGCTGTGGATCCTGCAATTGTTCTGGGTCTCTGAATGAGCGTTGGGTCAGGCCAAGGTATCCACAGCCTTCTGTGTTCCCTGCCAAGTCCAGCCAGGAGCACTGGGACCGAACCACGGGCAGAACTCAGCTAGATTCTCAGGGCCTGAACCATCTGCCAAGCTCAGCTAGGGATTTTGTGCCCAAAATGCACACAGGGTCCAGCCAGAATTTTTGGGCTGGGACTACGCACCAAGCTCCACTAGGGCCTTTTGGCCCAAAGTGCGTGCTGTGGTCAGTTATTGACTCAGGGCCCGAACTGACCACCAATCTCAGCCAGGAATTCTGGATTCAAACTGCACACTGTGTCCAACCAGAGTCTTAGAGCTGGTGGAACCGAGAGCTCTGTCCAGCCTGCGCCACAGCAGGAGAACTGCAGCTGCTCTGAGTTAGCGCCAGTGGTGGAACAAGTGCTCCGCCCGGACTGTGTCACCGCAGGGGAGCTGCCGCTGAGCTGAGGTGGTGCCTAGGATGGAACTGAGCACGTCACCAAGCCTGCGCCACAGCAGGAGAACTGCAGCTGCTCTGAGTTAGCGCCTGTGGTGAAACCAAGTGCTCCGCCCAGACTGTGTCACCGCAGGGGAGCTGCCGCTGAGCTGAGGTGCTGCCTAGTGTGGAGCTGCGAGCTCAACTGAGCCTGCGCCACAGCAGGGGAGCTGTGGCCATGCTGAGTTAGTGCCTCAGGCAGAATTGCTTGCTGGGCCGGGCCAATACCCAGGACTCTGGGGCCAAACTGTCCGCCGAGTCCAGTCTGGGTCCAAAGGCTCCACGCGACCCAAATCCTGCCCCGAGTCCCCTCTCCCGCAGCAATTCCCACCAGCCACCACACCAATCGCCTCCACCGGAAGGCTATGAGCTGCAAACCTCAGCCGCCGCTGCTGGTGCCGCTGGTGCTGCTGCCTCTGCTGCTGCCGCTCCGATCAGAGAAAAACCACGCTCCTCCCGTGTGCAGGGGCACGCAGGTCCTCCGCACCCTGGTCCCTCTGAACCGTGGAGCACTCCCGCTGCCGTGATGTTCGGACCTCGGTGTTCCTGGCTCAGAAATCTGTGCAATTCCCTGAATTGTTCACTGGAGCCTCCAAACGCGGTCCACACTGCTCGCCGCCATCTTGGATCCGGGGACACCAATTTCTGAGTATATATGCTATGAATAAAGCTAACCACTGCTAATAAATGTAGTGTGCTAATCTTCCAAGTGCCTATTTTCTCAATACTAATTCTAGTGGATGGAGAACTAAGACACATTACTGTTGTCATGTGATCATAGACCTGGCTGCTAGAGATTCAGATATGTTTAAGGATTCTCTAAAATTTTCCTGAACCCATGCTTTCAGCAAGTGGATGCCTCTGTATATAAATTATGCCTTATCAGAAAAGTTATTAATATTCTTTTCTTCTTTAATAGTTATTTTTATTAATTTATTCATATTACATCTCAGTTGTTAGGCCATCACTTGTATCCTCCCATTCCTCCCTCCCTCCTGCTTCCACCCTACTCCCCTCCCCTATATCTATGACTGAGGCATATCTCCCCCCTGCATATGCTCTTTGGTAAAGGGTCTCTTCTTGGAAACTTGCTATTCTTTCTCTGAGTACCACTATGCCTCCCCATCGAGGGGACATGGTCAGAGATGGGGTACCAGAGTTTGTGTGAAACTCAGATCTCCTTTTCCACTCAATGGTGGAGAATGTCCTGTCCGTCGGCTAGTCTGGGTATGGGTTCACAGTTTAATGCCTATATTTTCCTTTGCTGGTGCCATAGTTTGAGGAGGACCCCAGGAACCAGATACTCCTGTAATAAAATTACTCTTGTAGGTTTGCAGTACTCTATAGATCCTTCTATTTCCTCATTCTCCCATGCTTCTCTCACCTAAAGTCTCAATAGGATGTCCTCTCACCTGACACACTATCCTGGTAAGTAAAGTTTTTCATGGAACGTGCCCCTTGGACTAGTGTCTCGATGTAAGTGAGTATATACCATTTAACTCTTTTTTTTGCTTCTGGGTGAACTCTCCCATTATGATAATTTCTAGTTCAATCCATTTGTCCACAAATTTCGGGAATTCCTTGTTTTTAATAGCTGAGTAGTATCCCATGGTGTAAAGGTACCACAGTATCTTTATCCATTCTTCTATTGAGGGACACTTAGGCTGTTTCCATGTTCTGGCTATTATGAATAAGGCAGCTATGAACATGGTTGAGCATATGCCCCTGTTGGGTGGTAGAGCATCTTCTGGGTATATTCCAAGGAGTAAAAAGCTGGGTCTTGAGGAAGTCCTATACCCATTTTTCCAAGAAAGCGCCAGATAGATTTCCAAAGTGGCTGTACTAGTTTGCATTCCCACCAGCAATGAAGGAATGTTCCTCTCTCTCCAAATCCTTGCCAGCATGTGGTGTTGCTTGAATTTTTTATCTTAGCCATTCTGATGGGTGTAAGATGGAATCTCTAAGTTGTTTTGATTTGCATTTCTTTAAGTGTTTCTCAGCCATTTGATATTTCTCTGTTGAGAATTTTCTGTTTAGTTCTAAGCCCCATTTCTCTATTGGGTTATTTGGTTTAGTGGCATTTAATTTCTTGAGTTCTTTATATATTTTGGATATTAGACATTTGTCAGATGAAAGGTTGGTCAAGATTTTTCCAAGTCTGTAGGCTGTTGCTTTGTTCTCTTGAGATTGTCACCTGCCTTACAGAAACTTCTCAGCTTCATGAGGTCCCATTTATTAATTGTTGACATTAAGGCCTGGGCTGTTGGTGTTCTGTTCAGAAAGTTGTCTGCTGTGCCTATGTGTTCCAGGCCCTTCCCCAATTTTTTCTCCAGCTGAATTAATGTCTCTGGTTTTAGGTTGAGGTCTTTAATCCACGTGGACTTGAGTTTTGTGCATGGTGACAAAGAGGGGGTCTAATTTCATTTTTCTACATGTAGACGTCCGGATATATCAGCACCATTTGTTGAAGATGCTATCATTTTTCCATTTAATGGATTTGGCTTCTTTGCAAAAATCAAGTGACCAAATGTGTGAGGATTCATCTCCGGGTCTTCAATTCGATTCCATTGTCCACCAGCCTATTGCTGTGCCAGTACCATGCTGTTTTAATTACTGTTGCTCTCTAGTACAGCCTGAGATCAGGTATGGAGATTCCTCCAGGAGATCTTTTATAAGATAGGATTGTTTTTACTATTCTGGGCATTTTATTTCTCCATATGAATTTGAGAATTGATATTTCAATGTCTTCAAAACATTTTGTAGGGATTTTGATAGGGATTGCATTGAATCTGTAAATTGCTTTTGGTAAGATGGCCACTTTTACTATGTTAATTCTCCTGATCCATGAACAAGGCAGATCCCTCCATCTTCTCATGCCACCTCAATGTCTTTCTTCAAAGATTTAAAGTTTTTTTTTTTCAAATAAGTCCTTCACTTGCTTGGTTAGGGTTATTCCTAGATGTTTTATATTGCTGTGGCTATCGTGAAGGGAGTAGTTTTCCTAATTTCTTCCTCTGCCTGTTTGTCATTTGTATATATGAAAGCTACTGACATTTTTGAGTTTATATTGTATCCTGCCAATTTGATGAAGGTATTAATCAGCTGTAGGAGTTCTCTGGTGGAATTTTGGGGATAACTTAAATACACTATCATATCATCTGCAAATACAGTTAATTTGACTTCTTCCTTTCTCATTTGGATCCCCTTGATCTCCTTTTGATGTCTTATTGCTCTGGCTAGAACTTCAAGAACTATATTGAAGAGATATCGGGAAATCGGGCAGTCTTGTCTGGGCCCAGATTTTAGAGGGATTTCCTTAAGTATCTCTCCATTTAATTTAATGTTGGCTGTTGGTTTGCTGTATGTAGCCTTTATTATGTTTAGATAAGTTTCTTTTATTCCCGATTGCTCCAGAACATTAAATATAAATGGGTGTTGGATTTTGTCAAATGCTTTTTCTGCATCTAAAGATATAATCATGTGGTTTTTCTCTTTCAGTTTGTTTATATGGTAGATTACATTGATGGATTTCTCTATCTTAAATCATCCCTGCATGCCTGGAATGAAGCCTACCTGGTCATGGTGAATGATACCTTTGATATGCTGTTGTATTCGCGTTGCAAGTATTTTATTGAGTATTTTAGCATCAATGTTCATAAGAGAAATTGGTCTGAAGTTCTCTTTTTTGTTGGGTCTTTGTGGGGTTTAGATATCAATGTGACTGTGGCCTCATAGAAGGAATTTGGTAATGTTCCGTCCAATTCTATGTTTCGGAATAGCTTGAATAGTATCGATATTAGCTCCTCTTTGAAGGACTGGTAGAATTCTGCACTGAAACCATCTAGCCCTGGGCTTTTCTTGGTTGGGAGACTATCAATTCTTGCTTTTACTTCTATAGACAAAATAGGGCTATTTAATTTGTTTAACTGACCTTGATTCAATTTTGGCTAATGGAATTGGTCGAGAAAGTTGTCCATTTTCCTTAGAGTTTCAAATTTTGTTGCATAAATGCCTTTAAAGTAGGTTCTTATGATTCTTTGTATTTCTTCGGTGTCTGTTGTTATGTCTCCCTTTTCATTTCTGACTTTGTTGATTTGGAGAACATGTCTCTGTCTTTTAGTTAGATTTGGAAATGGCTTATCTATCTTGTTAATTTTCTCAAAGATCCAGCTCATGGTTTTGTTGATTCTTTGGATTGTTCTCTTTGTTTCTAATTTATTGATTTCAGCCCTGAGTTTGATTATTTCTAGGCATCTACTGCTCTTGGGTGTTTCTGCTTCTTTTTTTCTAGGGCTTCCAGCTGTGTTGTTAAGTTTTTTATGTGGAATGTTTCCATTTTTTAAAAGGTAATTGATATTCACTGCAAAAAATTTACAAATATTGGCCAGGAGTAGTGATGCATGTCTTTAATCCCAGCACTCGGGAGGCAGAGGCCTGCGAGTTTGAGTCCAGCCTGGTCTACAAGTAGAGTCCAGGACAGCCAAAGCTATACACAGTAACCTTTTCTTGAAAAACAAAATAGAAATAAAGAAATAATTAATTTTGCAATAGAAAAATAATCAAAGCATTTAAAAATAATGTTTAAAAATATAAAAGAGTGTACACTATGTAAAAGCTCAACACATGTGAAACTCACCTTTTTTACTAAGTTCTACAGAAACATCTAAGACACTCCTAATTCCCCCATTGGCAAAACAGGAACCACCCTTTGGGATCTATTAAATTTTATAAAATAAAATTATTGTTTAGAACACTATTCAACAAGTGTCAAATATTACTTTTCTAGAAAAAAGTAAAACATACAAATTCCTTATATTATTTTTATAGTTTTAAGGGAAAATGTAACCAAATGATCTCTTTTTCTGGCACAAAAAAATGCACACTAGGGGTGCTGGAGAGATGCCCTAAGAGTATGGCTGTTCTTCCAATGTTCCCTGGGTTCAGAGCCCAGGGAAACAGGGGTTTAGTCAACGAACTCGTTTGTCATTCAGGGGGCTGAGAATTGAACTGATATACCCACCAGGGAACTCTTCATGTCCACATCCTTGCAAACCCTCCAGAGATAGGTCCAATCCCCTGGCTTGAGGAAGTGCCGGGCAACAGGCACTTAGCCTGCAGAGGAAATGAGGCCCCAAGTGTCTGCATATCTTCTTGCAGGGGTGCCCCTGCATATCTTCCTGTAGGGAGCCCCAGACTTCAGAGAGGACCAAAGAGCTGAGTGCACTTAGTCAGATTAAAAACAATCAGGAGTCCAAGCACTAGGCTTTAATTCACATACAGTGCCCTATAGATCTAGTCTCTAAGCGAGCACCTGAGCTAAGCTGACCAATGAAATTAATATGAGATAATAGAAAAGCCTTGGGGTGCTGGGGGACAGAGAGAAGGGGGAGAGAGGGAGCCACCTTTCATTCTCCTTCTGGACCATAGTTTGTAAAAGAAACAGCCCCAAGATCTCTCAGGGGCACCTATATCCCTCTGGGTCTCTTGAAGTGACCCCATAGAGTCAGAATAACTACACCTTTTCTACCAAATGGGATTTTATGGGGTTTCCCCCCGTGGAAACAAAAGAGGGTTGTTTCCTTTTATCCTCGTGCAGATTAAACTGACTTTTATGGAAAGAAAAAAAAATACTCAGATTTCTGCCCAGAAAAATCCCAGAGTTCAATTCTCAGCAACCACATGCAGTTCACAACCAACTATAATGAGACCTGGAACCATCTTCGAGAATGTATGCATACATGCAGCCAGAATATTATATACATAATAAATAAATTATATATATGTAGATATAAATACATGAAAGTTTAAAAAATAATATCAATTGCCACGTGTGGTGGCACAGGCCTTTATTCCCAGCACTCAGGAGTCAGAGACGTGTGAGTTCGAGGCCAGCCTGGTCTACAAAGCAAGTTTAAGACAGTCTTGAAAAATCCAAAATTAATAATAATAATAATAGTAATACTAATAGTTATAATGATAATAATTGTGACAACACAGTAAGAAACTACTTATCATGCTTTTAAAAAAACTAAAAATTCAACTAAAAGCTAAATAGGAATGTTTTCTTTTAAAAGGCTTATTTTTAAATGTAAAAAAAAAGTCAAGTTTTTAAATTTTCAGGACATGAAATTGTGAGAAAAGTGCCAAAATTCCACAACTTAAGCTATTAATACAATTTTCTGAAGATATGCAAACTTTTTACGTCATCTTAAGTAAATGTCTATACCCACCCCCCCAAAAAAAAAACCAAATTGAGCTTTTATATTATAAGAGAAGTTCTGTGTCAAAAGTTAATGGAGCTAGGCGTGGTGGTGCACACCTGTAATTCCAACACTCTGGAAAGCATTGGCTGATGGATTTCTGTCAGTTAAAGGCCAGCCTGATCTACAAAACAAGTCCAGGAAAGCCAAGGCTATAGAGAGAAACCCTGTAAGTGAAAAGAGAAAAAAATAAATAAAAAACAAAAAATCACAAAAAAACTAACAGAAAACTTAGTATACCTTACTATTACTGCTGTATTTACAAAAAACATTAGCCCTCTATAAGTACAATGACTGACCAACCCACCACTACCTAGAAAATACTTTACGTCTCCTAGGTGCTATGCACTGAGCTTGAAAAAGTGTCAAATAAGTACTAAAGATATGTCATTTTAAATGTAACAAAATTAATGTTATTAATGAATTCAGAACCTTATAACTTTTATACTGTTAATGATTCAGCTAACAGGATAATAATGAATAGTATATTCCTTCAGTTCTTTGTGGAAAAAAACCTAACCAATCAACAATACGAGACTACTGTAAAGATTTTCAAGTCCCTTCAATTTTCCCATTCCTGCTATTACTCAAGACCAGCAAGGGATAGGATAATAGCAAGTGTGCAGCAGAACTGGGAATGTGCTGTAGTATCCTCTGGAGAACATGTGTACACAGATGTGCCTCCTGCCTCAGGGGACCCTGAGGCCAGCACTGGCTTCTCACCTTGCTGGAGGAGGCTCCTCTTTGGATGCTGGGCAGAGGGCAGGCTGCCTTGTGTGCATTGGTGAGGGGTCCAGCTTCACAGGCCTTCATGTCTATATACCCAGGTAAATGCCTTCTGGACACACCATCCTCTTGATGTTTCTCTTGCGATTCACCCCAAATAACATTTCTAACTGATGAGCTATTTCTCCAGTCACTGTAGGCAGATCTTTTTTTTTCTTTTCTCATATTGTTTTTTATTTGTTACAAAGAGAAAGTTCATACAGTACTCTTGACTGATCCATATAAGTTACTAATAATTAATAGCTCTAGGGTTGTTATTGTTATCCATACTTTACTGGGGAGGTTCATAGTCATATCCATCCTATTGACACCCATTAAACCCTGTAGATTACAGGACAAAACCAAAACCCATCACAACAGGAAAGGGAAGCATGAAAAAGACATGTGTTAGGTGGTCAGATTGTAGGCAGATCTTAATTCAGAAGATGTCACATAGTTAGATACAGGGTATAATGTAGAATCTTGTAACATGAACGAAAACTAATTAATATTTAGTAATGATCATGGTCAGTTCATAAGAGCTTTACCTTATTTTGCAGTTCATGTGAAGTAGAGACACTTTTTTTCTTACGATTTATTTATTTTATGTATATGTGTGTTCTATCTGCCTGTACATCTGCAGTCCAGAAGAGGGAATCAGATCCCACTATAGATGATTGTGAGCCACCAAGTGGTTGCTGAGAATTGAACTCAGGACCTCTCGAAGAGTAGTCAGTGCTCTTAACCGCTTAGCCATCTTTCCAGATCGAGACGGATTTTAAAATGTAGACCTTTGTGTTTAACGGACATCATATATGTTGGATATATTATGTTTTGAGACATTTTCCATTGTTCCAGTTATTTGACTTGATATGTTTTAATGCAGTTTTTTCCTTCTGAATTCTGTTCTTTTTAATTTTATAGTACTGATGTTTTCTTTCAAACAGCATGATATTCTTCATGGCTTAGAAACCATGCCAGGTTGTAATCATGTGTATTTTGTAGTCACTTATATAGCTATAGAAATGTTTTTATTTAGTTTATTCTTTTGTTTATTTTACTTTTTCTTATGCCTTGATGTTAAAAGTGAAGCATGCCAACATTTTTCCAAGATGTTTTAGTTGTGTCTTTTACCATAATCCTTATGAATGATGTGATGAGTAGATGGAGGTTTGAAATTCATGTTAGTTTTATATACAAAGGGAACTCAAGTTTTATGTGGTGATTCCTGAGTCTACTGCTAATAATGTTTTGATTATTGATAGGCATAATGCAATTAGGAAGGACAGGATCTTTTTGGGGAGAGCTTGCTTGGAGTTTTCAATATAAGACCTGGGTTTTTAAACTTGCCCCCTGGAATTCTAAGTGTCTTCTATTTACTCAATTTCTGATGGTATTGATTCTAAGAATTATCCACTTTTGGGTTTATCTTTAAAACATACATATGCAGAATAGGAAACAGTATCTTAGTATAACTGTAACACTAAATGATAAAATAGCATAACAATTTTATTATGGAAATAAACAAAGAAACTTAGGTTTTCCTTGACCCTGGGAGATGAAAGGCTGACTTTCCCTAAGAAACGTAAATTACAGATCAGTACTCACACATTTTGAAAATTCAAAATTTTAGTTTTGACAATGATGGAGTCCAAACAGGAATTTTTTGTTGTCAACTGGCAAAAGTAACTATAAACACTCATGGAATAAAATAATTTAGATTACTGTTGATCCATTCTAAGATTTTACTATTCTTTGAATGACAGTATAGATGTCTTTTTAATAAATTATTGAATGGCAAGGCAGTTATTTATAATAATGTTAACAATAAATTGAGAAATTTTACGGGTGG
Organism: Acomys russatus; assembly: GCF_903995435.1. NCBI lineage: Eukaryota > Metazoa > Chordata > Mammalia > Rodentia > Muridae > Acomys > Acomys russatus. Next base: position 4,496 of record NW_026131832.1, on the reverse strand, counting down.
AATTTAACTTAAATATTTCGAAAAATAACCAGGATATTCATATGCACATTTACTTGTATATATTTAAATGTGTGTATACATATATACATACATGTATACATGTATACATATATACACACACACACACATATATATATATACATATATGTATATGTGTGTACTGCACATATAAGTGTATATATGTGCATGTTTAAGTGTGTGTGTATGTGTATGTGCATGTATGCATATATATTTCTGCATTTTTGCCACTAATTTACCAAAACCTATGAATATGCTTTCAGTAGATTTTCAGTTAATACATTTGTTGGTTCACTAACATTAAACTCATGGTAATACCATCCTGAAGAAAGTGTATAACATACTGATTGATTCATTCATTCATTTATTCATTCATTGAGAGGTATATTGGTAGAGTTGCCAACATTTTGTCTCTGGCAACAAGATACTTGGTATTTACTAACTCAGTGATTCCATTTACAATAGACAATATAAACTACTATAGAAGAAATGTTGTGTTCATAGTGTTTTAAGTGTAAGTGTATATTCTTAAAACAGCAAAAAACATTTATAGAAGCTGCAAATACACATTTAAATTCCTTTTTCTTGATAGGCAGTAGTGGTCCATGCCATTACTTCCACCACTTAAGAAGCAGAAACAGACAAATCTTTTGAGTTTGAAACTTGCCAGGTCTAGAAAGTGAGATCTAGTACAGCTAGGGCTATCCAGAGAAAGTTTGTCTCCAAAAACCAAAGGAAAAAAGAAAAAAGAAAAAGAAACTTCCTTTTTTCATTTCATGAAACACATACAATCAGGCAATTATTTTAATTTGATTCCCTAAGAGTAAATTTTCTAAAATTCTCTAAAGTAAGTTGTCTTTAACATAAGCACTGATAGCCATAAACATCCAACCTTTAAAAGTGTCTTTATTCTTTGCCAAAGGGTCTAGTATATTATTTTTATTTTCATACCATTCTAGTGTTTTTTTTTAAATTGATCCCTTGATCATTTAAGAAAATATGGCTAATTGTATAACTATTTCTGCAGTTTCCCATCTTGATAGAGTTTATGATCTTTTTATAGGGAAGGAGATTGCTGATTCCTGTAATTTTGTTTGGTGTTTTCCTGGTTGTTAAGAGTATTGCTTGTTTCTTTTTCCTCCTTTATTTTTATTTATAAATCCTTAGTTTTCTTTTATGATTGAGATTTTTTCCCCTCTTCTACTGTCTTTCTTCTTGATGGTGGTAAGTTGTGTTATTTCATGCTTCTCTCTAATATTTTTTCTACCAGTAGTAGTGGTGTATACAAAGTGTTTTTACTTAGCAGTTATTTATTTTCAGGACATGTAATATATTATTTTCTTGCATTCATAGCTTTAAGGTTTCTGTTGAATTCTTCTGTTATTCTGATTGTTTTGCCTGTATAGGTGTCTTAATATCTTTTCTTTGTTTTTAAAATTATTTTCACAGTGTGTTTGTTTGTGTGTGATTGTGTGTGAACGTACACGTCACTACACACACACACACACACACACACACACACACACACACATATATATATATATAATTCAGAGTACAGCTTGTAGGAGTAGGTTCTCTTTTTCTATGATACAAGTCTCAAGGATTGAACTCAGGTTTTCACGTATGGGTGCAAGTAACTCACCTAGTCTACTTACTATCCATTTCATATTTCCTTTAGTTATACTATGGTTTTGTTTTGTTTTGGTTTTGTGTTCTTGGTATTTAAACTTTGATATGTTGGGTTCCTCTTTTAAGTAATGTAAATTTAGAAATGTAAATGCATTTTGTACTTTGATGATTATTTCTTCTTGTGGTATGGAAAGTTTAAAAGCTGATTTCCCTGTGCCTATAATTCTAATCCTTTGGTTTTTATTCTGAGCTCTCTTAATTTCACTCTTTCTTGGGTTTGATCTCTATTACATATACAAGAGTTTTTTTGAAAGTTGTAGTAATGTTTTTTATCATTTTTTTTATTGACAGTTAAGTTGTTTCATTAAGCTTGTTTTTTATCCTTGATGCTGTTTTTCTTGCTCAATATAGTCTATGAATTTTTTTATCCTAGATATTGTTTTTCCTGCTTAATATTGTCTATTTGTGATGCTTTCTGCTTTACTGTCTTTTTGTCTTGGTCTGTCTGTCTGTCTCTCTCTCTATCTATCTCTGTACAAAATGTACACAGTGTATCCAGCATTTTTTACAATCATCTTTGAAATTTGCTCATATTTACAAAGTAGACTTTGAGATCCTAGACTTGCATTACAACCAGTTCATTTTCTTTATTTTCTGTCTGTAATTCTGGAGTTAAAATCATTTGGATGTGCTAGGCTTCATGTGCATATTATAATTCTTATTTCTTAAGGTTTTTTGAAGGGTTCTCCTAATAATTGAAAGGAAAATAGCAGACTTTAATAAAATAAATTAATGGACTCACTTAGGAAATATTAAATGACATAAGAATAAGAATACAATAGGGAATTTTGTCTCTGGCTTGGGAAAATAGCTAAAACAGACTTCTGCTTCTGTATAATTGCATGTCTCTTTTTCCTAAAGATAAAATGTTTTCTAACTAGAAACCCTGCAATTTGAGCTTCTTAAAACTCCAGGAAAAATTATTTGGGGGCAGAAATGAAAAGGTCATCCTGACATGGTCACATAGGCAAGATTATGAGTGACTAAGTCTATTTAAGCTTTGAGATATGTTTGATTAGAGTTGGGCTTTGTAAAGCAAAAGCTAGAGGCTACACCTTCATGCTAATTAAAGAAATAATTTTTTTTTCATCTCCTAGTATGAAGAATTTCTTGTTGGAGAAATATGAGCCTCTGCACAATATTACAGTTCCCTTGAGATTTCAATCCCGATATCACTTAGGTATAAAAAGCCAAACTAATATAACAGCAGACACCATAAATTAAATAAGATTTTTATAACTATAAAGCAAAAGATGTTAAGAGGATGCTTAGAAGTTGCTGTAGATGTAGAAATTTCAATGTATGTAGAAATGGGGCAAGCAAATTAGGAAAAAAGAAAGCATCTAAGACAAAATTTTTTGAAGAGCATGTTTTATTTTAATATTTTTTGGTCTTTCTTCCTGTCTGTCTGTCTGTCTGTCTTTCATTCTAAATATCTGAATATGGCCTTCTGCCACCTGAATTTGGTTTTTCTACATCTTCCCATTCCTGGCTACTAACTGTAAACATGGTGGTTTTCCATGAATGAGTTGTGGTCTGCAACTCCCAGTCTCCTTGACTTGTTTTTTTTTTGTGTAACTATATTCAATTAGGGGGCCATGGAGAGATATCTCCGATGTTAAGGGCACTGTCTGCTGTTCTAGAAGTCATGAGGTGAATTCCCGGCAACCACATGGTGGCTCACAACTACCTATAATATGATCTGATGCCCTCTTCTTGCATGCAAATAGAATACTCATATGTAAAGTAAATAAATAAACCTTTAAAAACCAATATTCACTTTGGAGAGTGTGAATAAACATATACTTACCCATATAGAACCAAAACCAGACAAAAAGAAGTCCTTTTGTTCTGGGAATGAGTTTTACTAGGATTAAGTAAAGGAGTGTGTGTGAAGAGTCACTTAAAGCAGGAGAAAAGAGAAAAGGGTGCTGTTTCAGAAAAGACAACACAAGATGGGTAACATCTCACAAAGTTTAGAAATATGAAGTGTACTTCACAGGCTTACAGGTAACTTAATAGGAAAGTGACCCTTTAAAAGACTTATTTATTTATTATTTATACAATATTCTACCTGAATGTGAGCCAGCAGGACAGGGCATCTTATCACATTATAGATGGTTGTCAGCCACCATGTGGTTTTTCAGAATTGAACTCGGGACCTTTGGAAGAACAGTCAGTGTGCTTAACCTCTGAACCATGTCTCCAGCCCAAAAATTACCCTTTTAAATATCTGTAGTTCAGATGGTCAGAGCCTCGTCCAGGCACTCAGGTAGTCCAAGAATCTCCTCTTTGACCAATCCGTATTAATGCAGGGATAGGTTAATGTGTTTGGTCAGTTTCAAGGATTTCCTTGCAGACTTTAGTATTTTAGTGCCTGAGCTGAAGAAGTTCACCTGCAAAAATCCTATTGTTTCATATCCCCCCACTTAAACATACTGTGTTTTAAAAAACTTCCCTCTAATGCAAGTTTTAATTGTTATTTGCAAAACAATTTGTTGTTGTTCTGTTTTCAGGGTCCCCTAAATGTGAGTTTTAGACTCATGAGAAGTGTGATATTTTCCTGTGGACAAGCTGGCCTGCCTCTGTATTTCTTATACCCCATTCATTTTATTTTCTCACTCATCATAATTCTCATTTTTAAAATTTGTTTCTAGAGAGAGAGAAAAGGAAAGCACAAATTAAATATAATCGTGAGAAATGCCATTAAACATGATGGCTTAATGCACAACAATATATATAGTATGTATATTTTAAAATTTTTTTTAGGCAAGCTGTACAAATGCAAG
>NW_026131831.1:0-57661 GCF_903995435.1 Acomys russatus | reverse complement strand
TAAGGCACTAGCCAAGGACAATACAGGAGGTAAACTTTATTATGATTTCTAATTTTGTAGTTTTGTAGGTTTTGTGTGTGCCTGTGTGTGTTTCTGCCTCTATATGTGATTCCCTGCTTTTTCTGCTTGTTGGTTTTGTTTCCTACAAACACAAAAATAAGACTTGGAGTTCGATGAGTGGGAGTTGGGGAGGAGATGTGAGGTGATGAGGGAGGAGTTAGAATGTACTACATGGGAAAACACATATTTCCAATAACAAAATAATTCAGAAAAATATCCATCATATCATACCATTGAGGTACTGAAAGTCTCATTATATCCTGGAAAGCACAACTGAATAAGACCTAGCCTACAAATTAAAATGACCATAAAATACAGTTTTGCTTTGTGAAGTTAAATAATCCTTAATATATCAAAAGAGTGTTCTAATACAAGGCAAATATCCCAAACAAAGTAGTCAAAATCAATCTTTAAAAAATATTTCCTTACCAAATGCATCAGTTCTTTTAAGATAATCACGAGTGCGGCCTTGTTGACCTTGTACAGCTGTTCTGTCTCTGGACATTGTCTGTTATTCTCTGCTGTATCTGTTCTACTCTCATCAGTGGCTCAAAAATGCTAGGCACCCACTTCTGCACCAGAGCATCGTATCCAACCGTTTGTGATACTTCCATTCTGAAGGACAGAAAATATTCCTTTTAATATTATAGCTTAAATCCTGCTTTCCTGGTACTAGTAAATTTTTGTTTGCATTAAAACTACATGGTGCCATTTCCAAACTCAGTCCTAAATTACATTTACTCTAATTTTATGAATTATATGGACATGTCTAGAGGACAAACAAAAAGCAGTTGCTTGAAGTCTATTTGATATGATGATCCAGGATTCTGTTTGAAGATAGGGAATTCCCATTACGTAAACAGATTGGGGGCAACTGAGCCATAACTAAAGAGATTAATGATTTAGGATGATGTTTACAATAAAAGTATTCAGAGTCTACCACTGATGCCCAAGGATCTGTCTCATGAACCCATGAATGTTTAAAGACAGAGAATAGGGATAAAAAGGTCTTTAAAAGAAAAATATTTATTGGTCCAAATTTCAAAGATACAGAAAACTAAAGGCTGTGTTGTTTCTTTATGTTTCTGTATGTAGTTATTTCATTACACTGGCATTCCTACAATTAGTGCCATACTCCCCTCCTGTCCCACTCAGCAGTTAGCCAGATTATAGAGGACTTTGTCCCTGGAACCCTATGGGCATGTAGCTTTTGAGGGAACAAACTGCCAGCCTCTCCCTAGATCTACAAGCAGGGTTCTTAAAATTCCTCATCTGTTCCAGATGTCAGACAAGCTTCTTCTTGGAGGAATACCCTTTGCTTCAACCTCCTCTATTCTATTACTTCCAACCATTAAAAATGAAATAAACTCTTTGTCAAAGTTCTACACTATGTCTTATTAACAGACAATTTTTTGGTACTTGTGCATCATTTTAAAGGTAAACTTTAAAAAGAAGTATGAAAATGTTATTCTCTATATACATAAGGTATATACATGGAAGAGGAAATACTTAGCCTTATGTTCCCATAATTTGATGTTTTATTTGATTTAGTTATTTAAAATAGGAAAAGGAGCAATCAGATATGCTTAGTTTTCACGGTCAACTTGAAGAGATTAAAATATCATAGAAATTAGAGAAATGATAGATGTTAACATTTTAGTCCGGTCCAATTTTGCAGCTAAGCCTATGTTCCCAAGTAAACAATCATCTCTTTCAGTGTTGGTAACATATTGTGTTTCTAGTGTTCATTGTACCTTGAAGAGTGGCTGCAAAAGTCGCATATAAGTATTTTTAAACAGTAACATCAATATATATTTTATGAGACAGGATCTTACTCTGTGAATGAATCTTCAGCTCTTTGGTTTTTCAAAAGGAAGTCTGATTGCATTTAAATACAAGAAATAATCCAAGTTATTAACTTAATTTTCTTTGGAAGGCAGGATAGACAACTTCAAGAGAATAGGAACATTACCATTTTTTAAAATTAAAACATAAAAAAATTGAACTATGGAGATAGTTTCAAGTAATACTAATATATAATGTTTTGAGAGGTGAGTGCAAGCCATAATCATCTCTTTGTTTCCATATATGAGTTGAGTACTTGTTGTTTATGTTAATTATACCTATACTCATATTTTTCTTTATATTCTGTCATGTTGGGACTAAGATTGTGGGAAATATCATTCTGTTTCTATCACTAAGTATGGAGTGGTTATCTGACAAGATATCATAAGAAGAGAGTATAATTAAGATGTGGGTGCATGTGTGTGTGTGCATGTGTGTGTGCATGTGTGTGTGTGCATGTGTGTGTGTGCATGTGTGTGTGCATGTGTGTGTGTGTATGTGTGTGTGTGATGCTCTAACAGCTCTTTTTATTGCCGTCTCCTTTGCCACAGTGGCCTCTCCATAATCTCAGCTGTGTTCAAACTGTGCTATTTTATTTTTCTTTTTATACTCCGCTCTAATAGCATTTTCTCTGTTCATTACCTCACTTTTCCTGTACTTCCTTGGCACTTTCATCATTTGTTTATTAATTTCATATATTAAACTCTCTGTGTTCAAAATATAATGTGTTCTATGTCTTCTTCCATGACCTTGGTTAGGTGTTTTTCTGAGAATCAGTCTTCTTTACTCCTTAATATTAACAACATCCCTCTATTTAAGAAAGTAAAAATTTCTACTTATGCATGTATGTATATTACAACTAAACAAACTCATACACACAGACTATGTCATAGAATCATCTTTTTTATAGAAGATGGAATATGTATGTACATACACAGAGATGTTCATGCGTATTAATTGTCCACTAAAGACTATTATCTCATGGTGAGAAATAATAATGGGTTTACGTTCATTTTTTCACACAAAACTTACCACTTTGATTATTTGATATAGACATTTTTATTTTGAAAATATGATTCTAACGTTTCCAGTGCACATAAATATTTTAAAATACTTCATATTAATTTTACTTACTGTATTAATCAGACCTAGTATATAAATAGTAGCAGGTACAATTCCAGTCATCCTGAAAAAATTACATAAATTCTTTCAATTATAGGCTTAATAAGTACTTATAATGTTAATATTATTTTTAGTATATAAGTTAAATTTACTTTATTACCATATTGCCAATTCTCCCATTGAAGTTTAAAGCCTAACTATGGTTATTCTAATACAAAGCACCCTGCCATTTATAAATGTGTTAGTACTTGGAGTTAGAAGATAAATGTAAAAAAGACTCTGAGATAACAGCCCAAACAAACCATCAGTAATTGCATCTCCCAGGCACCTGTTTTCACTGTAGCTGCACAGCATGATGCTCCGTCATTCCAAGGAATGTCTAAAAGGAATAAAGCAATTTCCATAGAACATGTGAAACACTCAGCAATTCCATTTTGTTGGTTAGTTCTACAAACCTAATGCTATTTAAATGTATTTTTTACAGTGTGTTAATAACAGTAATAAAAAAAGAGGAAAAAATGACAACATGTAACTGTGTTATAACAAGCAGATGGCGGCTGGAAATGGGCTGTCTTCAAGTATTCCCATTTTCTTCAATTCATGATCAGTAACAAGAGTGAACAGAACACTTGTGTTCCTCCTCACTCCACCATAATATCCCAGCCACAAGATACAGCTTCAAGGTGCCTTACCAGGTAAAGATTTTTTACAACAGTTATTTATTGTTCTGAGTTCAATATTGATATTTCAAGTCAACAAACGGTGATTTAGAAGGTTCAGAAATATGATTGCTTGTTGCTAACATTTTGGCTAAAGTTAGAATATCTTTGTTTAAAAAAAAGATTGTCAACAATACTTAATAGGAACACTTTTAAAAAAAAAAGATATTCCAGACTTATTTGGCAGGATCTTATTTTAAGTAATTATTGTGATGAGATATGCCAGTCCTAATTATCAGTCAACATATTTGTAATCCCATGTATGGGTAGGTGGCATGAGTCAGCATTATTTTTTGTTTTGTTTTGTTACTTTAATCTACATCTGTCAGGAAACACTCTGTATCAAACAGTCACAGGCTGCAATCCGGTTAGCTGCAGTCTGTGCCTACCCCTGCTTTAATGCCACAAAATTTAACATCTGCTCTAATTATTTCCACAATACCATTTATTACTCTTGACATTTTATTTCATTAGGTGATTATAAGAAAAACTGACATAGAATTTGTTTTTCCTGTCATATATTGTCATGTCTGAAAGCATATCTGATTTATCTGCACCACAATTTATCACAAACAGACAATTGAATTCTTAAGCTCCCTCTTCATTTTCCATTAAAAAACTATTCTATGTGGTGTGAACACATTCACAATGAAGTGTAAGTGTCATGTACATGATAGCAATAGCATACGTGCAGTTTGTATTTAAATGTGAAGTCATCCTCTCCTCCTGAGCCTGCTGCAGCCTCAGCTCAGGAGCTGACAAGTTCCAGTTTTCCATTTCTACAAGAGCCCATGGAATAACCTCAATGCATTCATAATCTGGTGCTCCAGACTATAATAACAATAATAACATTATATAGTCTTGGATTTTTCAAATACAGTTCCTGTTCTGTTACTTTAGCGTTCCGAAACAGAAACAGAAGCAAAAAACAAACAAACAAATAAACAAAAAACAGGTGAGGATATGGAAAGAGAGGACCCAGTACTGCTGGTGGATAATGAAGTACAGCCACTACAGAAAACATTATGGATGCCATTCAAAAAATGTAAAATATATGGACATATGACCCACCTAATCCACTGCTATGTATCTTATCCAGTGGATGCTACACCCTATCACAGATATGTTTTTATATCCGTATTTATTGCTGTATTATTCACAGTACCAAGAACATGGAATCAATTTAGATGTCCAGCAACAGATAAAGAAAAGTGATGGGAAATAGATGGGACTGGATAGTACTACATTAAGTGAGGTAATGCAGACTCATAAAGACAAATATTGCAAGCACTCTATCCTGTGGAGATAATAGTTTAAAATATCTATATCTATGAAGATAGAAGGCCATCAGTGAAAAAAAAATGTGTTGAGAAAGTAGGGGAGGGGAATATGATACATGCGATTCAGAAGCAGAAATGAGGCTATAGACACGGTGAGTGTAAGGGTACAAGGTTGGGTCAGATAGAGAAGGAAAAAAAAAAAAGAATCAACAGAAATCTATTTTGAGTGTGTTAAGGTCTGAACTCAGGGCCTGGAGAAAGCAAGACAAATCCTTTGCTCTTTTCCCTGTGCCCGTCAATTATTTTAGACATAATAATTAAATCTAATATTGTATATTCTAAAAGAAAAGTCAAATAGTTGATAAAAACCTATAAATGATTTTTCTGTAATCTTCTGGCTTCATCTATTCCTATATCAGTCTTTCATTTTAATTTTTGTCCTTATTTAATTTTCACAATCTTTGTGCAAGCTTGTTTATTTGAGTCTTTTTGATACCAGACTCTAAATCTGCTGGTGTGAGGGACTATTTGTTTTATTTTAATTAATTTTTTATTTATTCACTTTGCATCCTGATCATAGTCCCTGCCTTCTTCCCTCGCTCTTCTTCCATCCTTCCTACCTTATTCCTCAGAAAAGAGGACCCCACCCCCACCCCATTTCATTAAATAGCACTAGGACAGAGCTCTTCCTCTTCCCCAGTGGCCTGGTAAGGAAGCCCTACCAGGAAGAAATAACCAAAAAAAAAACAGACAACTGAGCCCATGTCAGAGTCATCCTACATTCCACTTACTAGGGTACCCCCATGAAGCCTGAGCTGCCCATCTGCTATATCTTTGTAAGGGACATAGGTCCAGTTTATCCATGGTCCTTGATGCTTCAGTCTCCTTAATACCCACTTGGCACTGGTTAGTTGGGTCTACTTGTATCTTTTTATTGGAGAGTTGAGTCCATTGATGTTGAGAGATATTAATAACCAATGCTTATTAGTTCTTTTTATTATGACGTTGGTGTGCTTGTGTGTTTGTACTGTTTTGGCTTTGCTGTTGTGAAGTTAATTATATCCTGTGCTTTCTTGGGTGATGTTGACCTCTTTGGGTTTGGGTTTTCCTTCCAGAATCTTCTGTGGGGCTGGAATTGTGGATAGATATTGTTTAAATTTGGTTTATTCATGGAATAGCTTCTTTTTTCCATCTATGGTGATTGAAAACTTAGCTGGGTACAGTAATCTGAGCTATCATCTTTGGTCTCTTAGTATCTGCATGACATCTGCCCAGGCCTTTCCAGCTTTCATAGTCTCTGTTGAGAAATCAGGTTCGATTCTTACAGGTCTGCCTTTAAATCTTATTTGGCTTTTTCTGTTGCAGCTTTGAATATTTTCCCTTATTTCTGTATACTTAGTGTTTGATTATTATATGATGGGAGAAATTTCTTTTCTAGTCTAGTCTATTTGGTGTTCAGCAAGCCTCTTGTATGTTTAAAAGAATCTCTCCCTTTAGGTTGGAGAAATTTTATTCTATGATTTTCTCAAAACTATTTTTCTGGTCTTTAGGCCCAGGAATCTTCTCTTTCTTCTATTCCAATTATTCTTAGGTTTTGTCTTTTCATGGTGGCCTTGATGCCTTGAATGTTTCATTTCAGAAATTTTTTTGATTTAATATTTTCTTTGACCAATGTGTAAATTTCTTCAACTGTATCTTCTATGCCTGAGATTCTCTCCTCGATCTGTGATTTCTATTGGTGATGCTTACTTCTGTGGTTCCTGGTATGTTCCATAAGTATTTCACTTCAAGAACTTCCTTTGTTTATGTTTTCTTTATTGATTCTCTTTCTGTTTTCATATTCTGAACTATTTTATTGATTTCTTTCACCTGTTTGATTGTGTTTTCTTTTATTTCTTTAAGTGATTTAGTCACTTCCTCTTTAAAGGTCTCTATTTTGAGGTTATATTTTCCTCTATTACTTTTAGGGATTTATTCATTTCTTCTTTAAAAGCCTCTACCATCTTTATAAGGATAATTTTAGGGTCCTTTTCTGTGTTTCATCTTATCCCTGGCATTGGCTTATGTTCATTGAACATGCTAGGCTTTTTGGGCATGCAGGAGGAGCACTAGGTTGTGGCCTGGGGGATGAATCCTTCCCAGCCTATAGCTCTGCTCTGTTGGTTGTGTCCCAGTTGGGACTACAGACAGGCAATTAGGATGTGAATTTATAATCTATGTGATCCAGGGAGGTCCTTCAGATCTCTTCAAGACAACTAGTAGAGGCATGAACTGTAGGCTGGATCTGCACCTCTCTGGAATCTGGAGTCTCCTTGAGTGTGGTACCCTGTGTGTCTGGGAGCTAGAGTTCTCTCCTCTCTCTGTCTGGATTGCAAATGGGCACTGTTATTTTGGAGTCAGCAGCACAGTGGCTGGCTTGCCTAGAAGACCTGCACTCCTGGTACTCAAAGTTGTTGGATGCCGCCACCTTGGAAAGGAGATGCTGTATGCTCCTATCATCCATCTGGTCTCCATGGAGGGACCAGTAGAACTGTAGACCAGAGGCTGGGGCCATGTCCATGGTATCTAGGAATTGTCCTGAGGGAAGGAGAAGTTGTCTGGGGTCCAGATGCTAGAGTCGTGTGTTTCTGGAACTCTGGAGTCACATCACATCTAGATCCATTTATATTATTTTCTTAGGATTTATTCATTTTATATATGAAGGTTTTGTTTGCATATATATTGTATGTGTATACTCAGTTACCATGGAGGTCAAAAGAGGGCATCAGATCATCTAGACCTGCATTTACCAATAGTAATGAGCCTCGTTGTGGGTGCTGGGAACCAAACCAAGTCCTTCTGTGAACATAGAAAATTTTCTCATAAAACATTCTAGTCCCCCACCCACTGTATTAGGTGTAACACATATATAATAAACCAGACTATTCAAAAAATATGAAAATCAGTTCCTCATGATGTAATAGAGAAAGAATTTACTTATTTATGGATATATCAGTGCAAGGACAGAGATATAACCCAGGGAGTAATGATAAGTATTGTGCGGCACTGAGAAAACAACCTGTTTTGGAGTAAAGCTGACCTTGGGAAATGAACATTCTTTTTCAGAAAGCTTGAGCTCTAGTAGTTTATATGAGCTTTATCAAGCTTCTCTCGGGATGCTTCTTATAGTCCAAGCGATTGTTTTAGTTGATTTTAGAATACTTAAGTATTTGTAGTAGTCCTAGAGTGATAGAAAATATAGTGAGTTTCCCTATATTTCCTTCCTCTTACATGCATTTTATTTTCCTGGGATCCACTTAACTTTTTCTTTGAATTCTTTGATTATTCCAAGTGTGTGTGTGGGGGGGGGGACGCGCGCAGACTCACATGTGTGTATATGTATTTGTCTAATTTTTTGCATAACATAAGTTTCACAAATAACCATTTTTTTTTTCTTATGGGATATTAATGAGCTCAAGGATTTGATTCATCTCTTCCAATTTAGCTTCTGTATTTAAAAAAGCAAAACAAACAAAGAAACAAAACAACAAGAGCAGTCTACACATTAGTGCTTATTTGTATTGTTACTTCTAGTTGGAGAAAACCAATGAAGGTAAGATGATACTTAGGTATAGTGCTGTGAATTTGATTTGCTCTATGTGTTCCCAGGAGGAGTCATAGTACTCCCTGTCAATATTTTCTATTCAACTATCCTGAGGCCTAATCGTTTGCTTTCACCCCATTTGCTTAGCCTTTAGGAGAGATCTCCATTCAAACTTGTTTTGTGCTCTCATAACGTTCTTTTATATTTTCCTATTTTTTCATGCCAAATTTATGATAAATGTAGGTAACTAAAAACGTTTTGATGTGTATTTGAGTTGTTCCTTATACTAAGGGAAGCCTATGACAGGCAAATCAAATCAAAGTGCTAATATAATTCAAGTGGATCTTTTTGCCAAATGTATTATAATTCTGTTAATAAAAGTTTTGTTTATGAAAATCTATTAACAATTAAATGATAATGTCTACAATAGTAATTATAACAAAAGAAAGACATGTAATTCATTGCTCTGTGGAAATGTGTACAGGGTTCACATCCATTTAACTAATAAATATGTTGAAACATACAAATAAATTGTGGCTATCCAATAAGCAACAGAACAGTGCTCATCATTAAACAAGTTATGAAATAGGGCTCAGTGCACTAATTCAGGAAGCTTACAGTCAAATAAAATATGGTAGATAAATATGTATCTCAACAACATATTTTTTTTTCAATCAAAATGTAACCAGTAAATTAGACATCATATTAAGAAAAGCATGAGGTGGGTGAGATGGCATAGTGGGTAAAGGTGCTCACTAGACAAATCTGCACAAACCTGTCCCAATCTTCAGGACTTAAATAACTGCAAGTAGAGAAGACTGGCTCCATAAATGTGTTCTTAATTCTCACACCCATGCCCTGGTACATGTTTACATGTGCATGCATGTACACACACAGAAACTTAAATAAAAAATTTTAAATGAACAGAATGAATTTAATAAAACATATACTAAGGTGAGAAAGGGAAATTATAAAGAAAACAAAGAATATATAAGTATTCTAAATATTAACAACAGGAAGTTTTGTCATCATTGCAAGACAAAGGTGCCAGAACCATCTATCAGAGTTTAGAACCCTGCAAGATGAAATGTTAGTGTGCTCGCAGGATCTACTTAGGACAAAATGCCCGTATTCTTTCATGAGGAACCAACACCTGCTCTAGCTTCACCTTCACTAAAAGAAGAATTCCCCCGTTTCTAGGAGCACATCCCTCATTAAATATTTTCCTCTCAAAGGCCCCATGCTGTGATACTTCCAAAATGGCTTTTCATTTTACACATATGGTGCTGTGAGAGCATCCAAACCATAGCACCAGGTAATCAAGAGCTGCAGGCATGGATAAGCAGTCCACCTATAGAAATAAGCAATGTGCTTTAGAAAATGGAAATATCCCTGCCCTTTTTATCTTCTCATTTTCTCTTTCAAATGCTTACCCAGTTAGGATATTCCATTAGCATATTCGTCAGCTCCAACTAGGTGCCAGCTGAGATGAGAGCGTGAAAAATGTGTATCATGTAGTCAAAGTCTCTGCTCTATGAGAAAAGTAGACAAATATCAAAACAGAGGGCGAGCAGTTCTCCAAAGGTCATGTAGGTTATGATTACCACTAAATGAGTTTGAGCAGGACAATACAATTAGTACTTATGAAGCAAATAACAAAAAATATCAGTAAATTCTTCATACTACAACTTTAAATTAAAGAATTTAGGAAGAAAGGGAGAAAGAGAGGAAAGGGGGAAAGGGGATAGTGAAGGAAGGAACAGACGAGAAGAATAAGTGGAGCCAAACACGGTGGTGCACACATTTAATCCAAGCATTTGGGGAGCAGAGGCAGGTGGATCTCTGAATTTGGAACCAACCTGGTCTACACAGAGCAACCCTATCTTTAAAAAGAGAGGAACAGAAGAGAGAGACCAAAAATAAAGACCATTTAAGTGCCAAACTTATTTAAAACAAGAGTCTGTATGGGAAACATACTGTATCATATGTTAGTCAAAAGAAATATTGGCTACTAAGATATAAATTAGTGCAAGTAACTTTTCCTCCAAAATGGAAATTTAGGAAATATCACTAGTTATTAGAATACTTTCTTCTGATCCAATTTTTGTGCAGGAGCACAAAATAATGATTGAAGAAGGAAATTTTAAGATTTTTCTCTTAGTCTCCTGGTAGCTAGAAGAATAGTAAACATTTAAGATTTACAAAAATCTTTCATTGTGAACATTATTTATATTCTATATTAACCTCTCAAAAACTGAATTGGAAATAAATTATGTAGTGTAATTTATTGTACATTGCAATCCTGGAATGAATCAACAAAGGTGAGAAAGTGTTGGGACCATGAATGCTTATGGATTGGTTGAAAATAAACTAGCCCATGGCTCAAAAACGTATGAATCCACAAAGCATCAAATGTAAATGTGATTCTATACAACACAAAGCACAATAATAAAAACTAAAACAAGCTACGACTCAATAACCTTACATTCTGAAGGTCCCTGAGCATTTTGAGCATTGAAATCCATCTCCTCTTTGCAACACAGTGTACACCAGGGTTTTGGCGTCACAGGAGGGACACAATGTAGGAAGCCTTACCTTTCTGCATGCCTTCACAAATCTCATTTTGCCTCATGTCCAAAACTTAGCCATGACTATATCAAGTCTCTGAATGTAAGAAACATGACTCCAGAAAGGCACAAAAACTCCACATTGTAATTTTCAGTGTTCTTTGATTTCACTTATGTTCCAATTTTTATGCTTATTAGAAAGAGAAGAAAATAAAAATCAGTACTTTTGTCTTCCATTTATATTGTTTATGTCTTCCCCCATGTTTTCCTCTTATAAAAATAAAAAAAAAAAAACCTAAAGTTACCAAAAGACTAATGAATTCACATCGTAAAAAATATGGTGTATATGAGGCCAGCAGAATATTCAATAAGAATAAATCCCCCCCATGAATTAAATTCAAGACTCTGGTTTTTATTATTACCTCTCATCTCAAAACTGTTAAGAAACCAAGTCTCTGTTCTATTCCCAAATGTCTTTTTATAAGACATTTCCCCAGTCAACATACAAGAAAATACACAACCACCAACACATGAATGGTATTACTGTATGTAAAGGGTATAATTCCAGGGTTGTCTTTGGAGAACCAGATAGCATGTTGGTGAGATATCTGCCTCAGCGAGAACTTGATCTTATTCTGTATTTATTGGAGAAAATGAGAGGTTGTGAAGAGACCTCTTCTGGTTTGAGTTTAAAACATCCTCTTTAGGCTAAGGCACTTGAACAATTGTTCCCCAACAGGTAGTGCTTCTTTGGGTTCTTGAAGATGCTTTAGAAGACAGATCTGGATGAGTTCATCTCAGGAGTGATGCTTGAGATTTAAAAGTCCTGCCATACATCCTGACTCATATTTGTCCTCTGGTGCAGGAATACATGATCAGACTAGTGCAGCACTCTCTTGCCATCACTGAGCAGGATACTCCTACTTCCCTGACATACCCTGCCATAATGCCCTTAAATCATGAGCCAAGATAATTCTTTCTACCTTTTACTTGCTTCTTGTAAGGCATTTAAGCACAGCAATGAAAAGGAAAACAAACAAAGCCACTGTGCATAGCTCACAATATATAAAACAAACAATGCAAAACAAGTACAAGGAAATTTTGTCATAAGAATCCTGTTTCTCTGAAGTTATTTGGAGTAAATATCACTATGGACAAGTGTGTGCTTCATGAGACATGATAATAGCAGTTTCCCAAGAGTGGAGGCATGTAACCACTGAGTTGACTTCTCATCCCAATCTCCTTTATTTCAATATATCCCTTCACTAATTTTCTACAAGCCTTCAGACAAGGAAAAGACAGGAAAGAGAAACAATTAATATTTGTAATCTTAACATTGGCCTTTCCCCTGGTACTAAATTATAACACCTTTACATTAAAAATTCCCTACACTATAACTAAAAATATCTACCTTAGCTTCTTTCCCCATTGTCACAGCAAAATACCATACCTGTGAGATACTTTTCAAAAAGATTATATTCAGAGAAAAGATACTGGCCATCATTGCAGGGCAGTCAAAGCAACAAAATCTTGAAGCAACTATCACACCCACAGCCAAAAATTAAAGAGCAGTTGTCAATTGGTGAGGATTTTGGGGAATATAAAGGAGGAGAAACCATGATCAGAATATATTGCATGTAAAATTTTTATTCATAATAAAAAGAAAAAAATCAATGAAGGCATTTTGCTGCTCTATTATCCTTCTCCACAATTTCAAGCTGGGAATGGACACTACCTGAAGCACTGGTTTTTCCCACACAAGTAGCCTAATCAAGACCATCCCCAATAGGCATGGTGGTTCTAAGTTCTGTTAAGTTGACAGTTAACACAAACCATCACACTTTTCTATAATCTTTTACATTCCTACTGCTCAGAAACATGACAAGTACTCATCAAACATGTTTTCTCTATTTGTAAAGATGGAATATATAAGAACAGCATTCCTTCAACTTTCCTGAAATTATAAGCCAGTTCCAGAAGCCATCCTGTATGTGCTATTTCACCTTTAACTATCTTGTAATTTTTTATTTTAAACACACTTTGTAAATATTGGAAAATACAGTCAAGTTCAAATACTGCTTGGTAGCCGTTTATGTGTTGCAGTCATTTCTCTCTAGCCCAGCTCAAACAGGCTTACTTCCACAATGGAACTATATTATGACTAATTTAGTCTATTCTGTCAGTCACAGATCCTTTCTGTTTCTATTCTTGGGCACAGACAGACCTTCCTCAAACCATTTGCAATGTTTACACTTAGTCCCTAAGTAACTGAACAAACATATTGCAGTGATAGCCTGGGGATGTAAGAAACTGAGACCACAGGTTTTCAACAATTACAATGAGAACTACAGTAGCTAATTCAAGCATCAAACTTTTCTATTGTAAATTATATAATTACTCTACAAAATGATAGGCTTCTTTATAACATTTTCACACAAATATATTATGTTCAATGACCATATGCATCTCTCATTGCCTCTCTTGTTCATATGTACCTCCTCCTGCTGTTTATCTCATCTTTCCAAATTACTTCTTTTTGCTTTCATATTTTGTGTACTTTAAATAAAATCTTGATTCAATGTATGAGAGAAAGCATGCAATACTTGTCTGAGCCTAGCTTATTTCACTTAATAAGATCCTCTCCAACTCTATCCATCTTAGGGCGAATGATAAATCTTTATTCATGGGTGTTTCAAGTCCATTAAAACACAAAGCTTTCAGAGTAAGTTTCAAAAAATTGCAATCACATTTGAGAAATATTTCACATATTTCTTTTTTAAACTTACAGTTTATTTGCTACTTTATTTTCTTCAGCAAATCATAATAACATCTAATCTTAAATTTTGATCAGCCCTCATTGAAAAATTATCATTTCCTCAAGTGTAAGTGGTCTTCAGCATAGACTGCTTCAACCTACCATTTTTTTTTTTTTCAACTTTATGAGGATGCAAGTATAACAGGAATCCGATGGAAACTGCCCTTGAAATTTTCTAGGTTGTTCTGTGGCATGTATTTCATAATAGCCCATCACTAATAAGTTTCTTAGAAGAGATTCAATGCATAGATGGGATTACACAGTGTGGGTTTACAAAATAGATGCACGTGTTTTTTTAAATCAGGTGAACAAAATTTAATCACAAAACCAGAAAATGTGCATCTAGTGTAAATGTGGATATTTCAGTGCAAACCATGTCAGCAATAAGTCAAATCTACAAAGCCAACTCAGTTTAGAGTATGGGTAGCGCCTCTATGAGAAGATGGTGAAATGTCAATGTACAGGAAGGGTGTTGTCAAACACTTGGTATAATATTCTGAATTCTGTCTATTACACGCAAGTTTCATGTTTCATTACTCTTTATAGCTAAAGTCCACAAATAAAAGAGAAGAAAAAAAAAAACTGTCAGTTTATAACTCTTTCTACAAGCCAGTGCTCCCCTATGAACCAAACTGGATAAGAACACCCACACACACACAAGGAAGAACAGAAAATAAAACTACAAGCCAGTATCCACTGTACCACCCCTAGATGAAGAGATACAAGTAGTTAACGGCTGCTGAGAGGGTGTCATTATTCTTTTGGGAAAATTTCCCTGATGGATTATTCAATACCAAATGTTTAACCTTCAATTCATATACATATGAGCAATGGACTCTGGTGTGTGTGTGTGTGTGTGTGTGTGTGTGTGTGTGTGTGTGTGTGTGTGAAAACTTGTGGGATACGCTTATCCCTTTTGACCACTTTGGTTCTGGGAGGCCAATTTAGGTCACTATGCTAGGCACCAATTGCATTTTCTTGCTAAGGCATCACCCTTGGCCCAAATATTTATTTTACAACTTCAGCTTTTCATAGTCTGTTTAATGTCTCTTTTATTCACACCAAGTTGCAGAGAAAACATTAAAATTCTCAGACTTTATAGGAAAAGAAAAAAGTGAAAAAAATAGTCAGTACATGTGGAACAAAACTTATCCTTAGAAAAAAACGTGTCTAAGCAGTGTCATAATAGGTACATTTGAGTTTACAAAGGAGCGACTTGAATCTGTAGTTAATATTGAATTATAATGTTTTCTTCCTTCCTACTGAATGTCAACCACTTCCCACCAAATAGTACAATGCCATTGGAATACATACTAGTATTTTTCAATTTGCAAATCTTTCTCCTCACTGGTCCACTTAATGATTGCTTACCTGTGTCTACTACAAGTTTCTTGGTATTTAGCATTTTAGAACATTTTTCAATAAGCAGAACACTGACCTCCCAGGTCTAGAACAAGGTTGTAATTTAAATTCTGAGTGCACACCCACTCAATCCTTTTGTCAGTAATCCTTGCCAAAGTTTTAATACAAAAGGTGAAGTCTCCCAAGGCTTGACTCCATCTTGGCAGAGAAACATCAAGGAGCTGGAAAAATGCTTTGAAAGAGAACCTAGGTTTTTTTTTTTTTTTCTCAATTTTTACTCATTAAAAGCTTTAGCTTTGCCAAGTGTGTCTTCAGGGTTTGGCCTGCTATGTCTAAATGATAGACTGTTAGTCTCCTCTGAGACTTTTGCTACAGTGGTTCTCATTAAAGATCAACAAGTGAGTTACCCCTTCTGATATCTTCCTGGGATTTCACACTCACACACCTAACCTGCTTCTACATCCTGGTTCATTTTTCCCTTTTGTCTGAGAATTTAGGTAAAATATACAAGGCTATAATATTTTCCTTTACTCTTTTCTTTCTAATGTTAGTTACCATTTACGATTATTTCATTTTATACCTAAAAATTATGATACTTTTAATCCTGTTATTTTCTTCATTTCCTTAAAAGGACTCTTAATATTGTGAGAAAAATATATGTGTATTGTATATGTTCATTTATATACACACAATCAGATTCTTGTAGCTGTATTGTTTTGCCATATGAAACCTTTGTGAGATCTCAAGTAATTTCTCTTGGACAACCCAGGACTCCTTTTTTTCTATTCTAGCCTTTATTTTCTTATTCATGACTTTCTAATAATATTTCACTATCTTACACTTCATGAAAAGGGCTGTAGAGATGGATCAGCAGTTAAAGTCACCTTATATTCTTCCAGGGACCTCGATTCAATTCTCAGCACCCACATGGTATTTCAAAACCAAATGTAATTCCAGTTCAACAGGATTGGTTGCAGCCATCTGGCCTCCATGAACACTATACACATGTGGTGCCCAGTCATACAGACAAGCATAAAACACCAATAAACACAAAATTTTTAAAAATAATTTTTCATTATCATTATCAAACTGGCAATTTGGTAGTTTTACCAAAAGTGAGTTTGATGAAAAAGAATAATGAGGAAGTAAAACAGCAGCTTTCAAAGGTAGCTTGGTGGGTGTTTTGAAGGTATGTCATCAGTAGCACAAATAATAGGATGTTTGTTTCATTTAAACACTGTGATGTCTCGGTCTCTAACATAGTTATCTTGAAACTCTCAGAAGCTTCAAAGGCCTAAGGACCATTTAAAGACCCCGGAAACCAGATAAGTTCTCAACAAGTAGAGCCCAAGGATAGCCTCTTCTACTACTTGAAGTTTTTTAATTTAAATTATGTGAATACATTATATAAAGCAAAATGAGAACATTTATTCGAAATTTAAAAATAGGGGAAAATAAAAAGACCAATGAATAAGTATGGCATGTCAAGACCTGACTATTTTGTGTAAAATAGAAGCATTAGAGGGATCTTCTCAGATTTTAAAGTAGAGCGTTTTGAAGAGAGAAAAGAGAGTGCTGTTATCAACTGTGTTGAGACAGCAGTTACAAAATAGGACTTTCCATAAGCAAACTAAATTATGGTGATGAACCTGAAAAAAAAATTAAAGGTAGAATTTCATAAACTGAGATATAAACATGGTCAACTTCAGAGCAATTTTCATACAAAATTGTGTTTACAAAGCCTCACATAACATCAACAAACAAGAAAGAAAATAATGATAAGTCTCAAAAAGATTTAGTTTCAGACAAAATCACCAAGATGCAGGCAGAGGCCTTACTGTGATAATGAAACACACAATCAGAATCTTTGAAGAGAAAAGGGAAATAGAATGCAGGAACTAA
This sequence comes from Acomys russatus, assembly GCF_903995435.1. Taxonomy (NCBI): domain Eukaryota; kingdom Metazoa; phylum Chordata; class Mammalia; order Rodentia; family Muridae; genus Acomys; species Acomys russatus. The sequence continues at coordinate 40,406 of NW_026131831.1, read as the reverse complement.
ATGCATTTTCACTTCCTATTCAAGTCCAGAGAAATTTGCATGATGAAATGGAGATTCACTTAAAATGACTCTTATCCAGATTGATATCACTAAATAAAAAAAAAAAAAAACCTAAAATTGTGAGTACATCATTTAAAAATAGCAGTGATCGATGCAATAGTTTAGGTAAAGCAATGACCGAAATATTGGTGCAGTGAATCAAATCTGAGCAGTTTGAGATCAACGCGACATGACTGGATAAAGGCATACAAGTTCTCTATAGAAGCTTATAAGCCCTCCCTTCATTTTCCCACTGAAGAGGATCACTGGGGATAAGTCACTGCTAGGCACATACTCTACAGCTAAGCTACAACCCAGTGATGGTAAATCATTATTACCAATTCACCTAGGCTCAGCACCACCTAGTCCTTGAAGGCCGTGGGTACTTATACCGAGACGTACCCAAGGCGAGGATGCCACCCTAAATGTGGGCTGAGATTCCAACTGGGACTCTTCTCTTGAGTTACATCTTGTCGGGTATCTGGTCACAGTGACAAGAAAATTAACTACTCACACTCTTATATAAACTACAATACCTGTGAAAAAGGCATCAGCTGTTAACATAAAACTCTTAAAGACTCGTGACCACAACAAAAGCCATGACAAATAGAGCTGCTAACATAGAAGGGCAAACTTTTTATGGGACGCCCCCCATCCATAGACAAGCAACTTCAGGCAGCTAATGATGAGAAAAAGATAAATAGTCTTCCACAGGGATTGAACTCCTTAGCAAGTTATTGGTTGTACAATATTCAATCATTATCCCTGAAATCACATACACAAAAATAACACAGAACAGACAGAGCAAGTTGTGTATGTGGTATGAATATATATGTATGTATGTATATATACATATATATATTTGTGTGTGTATAAAATAACAAAGATTAAAGAAAAATACACTACAAACAGGAACAGAGCAAGGGAATAAGCAGTGCAAAAAAGTACATGGGAGGGAAGGGAATGAAGGGACAAGAGAGAAGAGAAAAATTTTGTACTTTAATTTTTATTTTTTTTTAAATGTTGGTCTCTGAAAAAACAAAAGAAAGAACTTTACCTTCTTTGCTTGTATAATTTCTACTTACCAAGCTGTAAGAAATAGAAGGATCCAGAGGGTCCTAGAAACCTACAAGAACATTGTGACGGGCAGATCTGGGCCTGGGAGTCCTGCTCAAACTATAGCACCAGCCAAGGACAATACGTGCAGTAAACTTTGAACCCCTACCCAGTTACAGCCAATGAACAGGACATTCTCCACAACTGAGTGGACAGTGGGCTCTGACTTTCACATGAACTCTGGTGCCCCATTTTTGACCATGTCCTCTGGATGAGGAGGCCTGTTGGCACTCAGGAAGAATAGCAGGTTACCAAGAAGAGACTTGATATCCTATGAGTTTTTCAGGGGGAGGAGGTCCCCCTCAGTCACAGTCATAGGGGAGGGGAGTAGGGGGATAGGGACGGAGGAATGGGACAAAGGGCATTTTTATTTCTTCTTCAAGCCCAGAGAAATTTGCATGATGAAATGGATACGAGGGATGGGATAACAATTGAGATGTAATATGAATAAATTAATAAAATATATATTAAAATGAAGGTATTTCGTTCTACAAGAAACAAATTTTTATTTTGAAAACATTTTTATGAATCTCTAGTTTCTTTGTGTCTTTAAATTTAATTGTTAAAAACCAATGGAGTTTGTGTTTCTTATTTTATAGTTTAAATGTTTCTCAGTAAGCATTAATTTCAGAATTTTCTAGAAAAAAATGTAAATTTTTATCATTACTGAAACTAGGATTTTCTTATTTTTTCACTGATATAAAAACAGAAATGTGTTTTAGTTTCATAGCATATTAATAAGTGAAGACATTGCTTCCTTCACCAAAAATGAAAAAAACTATTAATGTCAAAGAAATGATTATAGAAAATGGAATAGAGCTAAGAACTTGAGTATTTGTCTTCACGATCACTATATGCCTCAGCACATTTTTTTTTTTTTTTGCCTAAAACTCTGTGGTGTTAAAACAAATATAGGTCATTCCTTTAGAAATTTTATTGAAAGTTTATTCACCTGGAGAGGAACTTTTGAATTTATAAAAATAATTGGCTTTATAGACTTTTGAAGTGAAGATTAATTTTTTTATTTTCATTGTATCAATTTTAAACTCTGCCTTTGCCATGTTTTTGCACAGGTCTCAGGCTCTGCTCCCCTCCCCCAGGTTTTGGGCTGTGCAAAGGTTCCCCGGCCCCTCCTCTACCTACAGCTTTGTGGTGAAACAGGCACAATTTGGTGGGACTATTCATTCGCATGAGGCTATAATTTTTGTTCCAGTAACTAACACTTCATTAAATGGAAATAGTTTCATTATGAAAGGAAGTATTCACAGAGAACTTAACCAGCAAGTGGAAAATTACTGTTCCCAAGCAGTTTGATTCAGAAGAAATCAGACTAAATGTTCAAGCCTCTTAATCAATTTGACTTATGCTTTGAATTTTCAAAATTTTTTAATCACCAAAGAATGAAGATACATTTCTCTACACTTTTAAGTTTACAAAGAAGCAAGATGTTACATATCTATTTAATTACTCATTAAAATATATCATTTTATTACATATAAATACTTAAATGTTCATTAAAATGTAGCTTTTTTTAGTTCATCTGAATTGAAAAACACTTTTAAGGTGTATTTTTTAAAATTATGTGTATGTGTGCATGTCTGTGTGCAGGTATGTGATGTGAGTGAGGAGAATACTCACCAAAGCCAAAGTTATTGGATATAACAGTACAGGATGCTGTGAGGATCATATTGTGGGTACTGGGGATATAACTCTGATCCTCTGGAGAAGTAATATGCATGCCAAAGCACTGAGGAATTTCCCAGCCCCCTGTTTTTTTTTAAAGGCATCATATCTTATATTTTTCATTTTTAGCTATGCACACAAATTGACTTTTCTTCATTTTATTAATTTATCCATTTACTCATCCAATAACTACATAAGGATGATATACTTGGTCAAAGAAATGAACAGGAAATATATGGAGATAAACATGAAATGGCATGCATTGTTTCCTTGAGAACTAACATTTCAGGAATATTGCCAAAACTGCAGGACCAAAGTCACAATTCTTACACTGAGACATTTACAGGAGGTTGAAGGTGAAGCACAGTGTAGGAGAGATGGTATTCTTAAAGAAATGCTGAAGTCACATTAGAAACTTGATTGTGAGCCTAGCCTTTAAAAATCAAGCCAGGCACAGACACATCTCTAATGCCAGCACTTACTAGGCAGAGGTAGGCAGAGGAGGCTATCATGGGCGACAAAGCTAGATCCAGGACAGCCAGGGCTACACAGAGAGAAATCTCAGTTGGAAAAAACAAAATAACTAACTTACAAAATCCAAAAGAAAACAAAAAAGAGAAAAGAAATTTGAACAAGAAAAGGAAAGAGGAAAACCAGATATCCAGAGATGAGGTACAACATAATCCATATGAGAAAAGTGTATTGAAAACAACATTAAACAGAAACCATCTGAAGGTCAAACAGAAAGAACTAAATGGAAAATAGAAACAGACCATGCAGATCCAACTAGGGATTAACCATAATGTCTAGATCCCATGATCACGAGAGACGTTAGCTTCTTGTGCATCGCACAGGCCACGGTGAGTAAGAACTAAGAAGATAATGTCTTATGAGCATATACAGGGGGAGGAGGTCCCCCTCAGTCACAGTCATAGGGGAGGGGAGTAAGGGGAAAATGGGAGGCAAGGGGGAATGGGAGGATACAAGGGATGGGATAACCATTGAGATGTAATATGAATAAATTAATAAAAATAGATTTTAAAATATATATATATATAAAAAGATAAGGTTCTTTTGCTTCTGAGTTAACTCATTCATTATTATCATTTCTAATTCCATCCATTTTCCACAAATTTCGGGATTTCCTTGTTTTTAATAGCTGAGTAGTATCCCATAGTGTAAATGTACCACAGGGTTTTTTTTTATCCATTCTTCAACTGAGGGACATTTAGGCTCTTTCCAGCTTCTGGCTATTATGAATAAGCCTGCTATGAACATGGTTGGGCATATGTCCTTGTTGTGTGGTGGAGCATTTTCTGGGTATATTCCAAGGAGCGTAATAGCTGGGTCTTGAAGAAGCCCTATCCCCAGTTTTTTGAGAAAGCACCAGATAGATTTCCAAAGTGGTTGTACAAGTTTGCATTCCCACCAGCAATGAAGGAGTGTTCCTCTTTTTCCACATCCTCACCAGCATCACATAATTGGGCACTAGCCCAAAAGGAATGTCCTATGAAAGTCTTCACTTACCAGAAGAATGGGATAGATATGAGGACATCCTACTGAGACTCTGGGTAAGAGAAATGAGGAGTTGGGGAAGTAGAAGGACCCAGAGGGTCCTAGAAACTTACAAGAAGAGCATCTTGACAGGTGGATCAGGGCCGGGGGGGAGGGGGGGTCGCTCAAACTATTGCACTAACCAAGGATAATATATGTAGTAAACGTCAAACCCATACTGTGATTACCCAATGGACAGGACATTCTCCACAGTTATGTGGAAAGCGGGGACTAACTCTGACATGAACCCTGGTGCCCGATATTTGTCCACCTCCCCTTGGTGGGGAGGCCAGGTGGCCCTCAAAGAAAGAATAAACAGGCTACTAAGATGAGACTTGGTAGCCTGTGACCATATAATGGGGGAGGAGGTCCCCCTCGGTCTTAGACCTAAGGGAGGGGAATAGGGTAAAAAAGGGAGGGAGGGAGAAACCGAAGAGTACAAGTGATGGGATAACAATTGAGTTGTAATCTGAATAAATTAATAAAATTAAAATTAAAAAAGAAGATAAGGTCCATTTGGTATTAGATTACAAATTGGTCTACTCTGTCCTGTGAAAGACCATGTTTTCTATCCTCAGTATTTTTTAGCTGCCTGGATTTCTTTGTGTAGAGTGGAGATCTGCTGGCATTTCCCCAACCAAATATTAGTGTGTCTATTGTCTTGTCTTGACTGAGCAGTAATATTTCTGTATTTAGGAATGTGTTTGTGTGTGTGTGTTTTTACAAATCAACTTATATGTATGAAAAACACTGAATAAAAAAGGAAAAAACTAAAATGAGGCCATGTATTTAAAAGAGAGAAAGGAATGGTATGGGGGTGGGCTTAAAGGAGGAAAGGAAAGGAGGAATAATGTCATTTTACATTATAATCTCAAAAACTAAAAGGAATGTTTGAAATAAAAGGTTTAACATCCTGGAATGTTGGAGGACTGTTCGTTGCATATAGGAAGTGCTACAGAGACGTCACTCTTATCATGCGGTTAGCTGTGGTGAGACTTACATATGTTAGAGAACTATGTGAGGTCAATGGTTGTGGTATCTACACGCTTAGTGCTGAGCACAGAGAAGCAAACAGGCAAAGTGCTCTCAAAGCACACTCACAGTATGCTCAGGGTTCACTGGTAACGATCATCTCATAATCATTCGTTTTCATTTTGACTAGAACTGGGAGAGCTTTCTTTTTCCTAGCCACCAACTACAGCATTAAGGTTTCTTGTTATGGACAAACTATTGTGATTATAGTCACGTTAAGCAAAAAGTATCGTCTTGACAGGCCGTGCTTGCCAGACGACCAGGTAGCCTGCATAAAGATCTTCTCTGCTCTCTCTTTTACCCCAGACCCAGGCCTTCGAGCATCTACCTAGCACTTCAACAGAACACCAGCTGCAGCCTCCACTTCCCTTGTCCACAACACCTGTGGATCCTACAGACCGTCCACTCCTAACTGCCCTCCCCCCACTTGTCACTCAATCCCAGCTGCTGACACCAACAGGCATTCCCTGTGCACATGCAAGCCAAAGCAGGCAAGTAAAAGATAACTGTGTTGCCATTACAGTTTCTGGAAATACAGAGAGGAAGTAGAAACCAAGTAACAAAATACCCACCCAGCAAAGATAAACACAGACATCAGCACCTAGACCTATATTCACCCCAAGCCCAGATGCCTACAACACAACATAAGAGCACAATCAATAATATTCAGGAAAACTGGTTACAATGTGAGTCCAGCTGTCCTATCACAGCAGGTCCTCAATATTCTAACCTAGCTTAGACAGAAGAAAATGAACTTAAAACCAAGCTGAAGTTGAGAGAGATAAATAAATCCCTTAAAGAAATCCAGGAGAGCACAGACAAATAATTGAAGTAAATAAATAAATCCCTAAAAGAAATCCTTTAAAACAAACCAAACAGACAATTTAAGGAAACAAATAAATTGTTCATACCAGAAAATAGAAATAGAAGCAAAAAAAAAAAAAAAAAAATGGAATTGTAGAAATGGTCGACTTGGCATTCGAACAGAAATAACAGAGGCAAGATTCACCAGCAGAATATAAGAGATAGAAGAGAAATCTGAGGCATGGAAGAACAACAGAAGAAAGGGCTATATCAGTAAAAGAAAATGTTCAATCTTAAAAAATAAATCTGACATAAAACACCTAGGAAATCTGGAGCACTATGAAAAGACCAAGCCTATTTATAATAGGAATAGAGGAAGGCAGATGGAGAAAATAAGATAGTCTATGAAAAGTAAAATTTAAACACTATTTGTCTGCAAAACCCTATTATAAACTTTAAGGCTGATTCTCAAAGACTTGTGTTCTTTCCTTTCTGTCCGTCTATGTTTACATTCTACTTAATATCACGTGGATTTAGTTTCATGTCTTATTGTATAACTTACATAAGCTCTACTCTTCCTGTTTTGCTCTTGCTTGATTTGATTTTGCTATTGTATGCTGGTTGGTTGGTATTGCTGTTGTTTTCTTGAGTATTGTTCACTTGAATACAATTGGCCACTTTCTGCATTAGCCACTTTTTTTTCTTCTTCAGTTTGGTGTTAAAGACATTTAAGTTCTTTCAACTATAGGAGGATTAACAAAACCTATTGTTTTCATACTACCTGTTAGAATCAGGAGCTGAGGCTAGACCTGTTCCCTGATCTCATAAATGCACAATTTACTACCTAAAGGTTAACTAATAGTGATATCTTCTACCAAAGTATTTATCTGAGATTCTTAGAGCAAAGGAAATACAGATTCTAGCTAAATCCCTCTGTGATCCTTAGGAAAGAGTTCCAACTTCATTGATGCTCACTTGGGAAGAGATTCAGGACTTTTCACAATTTATATAAAAATGTAACTCCTCTAGGAATAACAGTAATTGATTTACAGTACAGCTCTCTATGAGTATCCGTGCTGAAGTGTGTCTACATTTTTCCAAGACTAAAAGTATTTGCCCATGAAGCCCAGATTTATCCTTGCCTCATTTGCTTTCCAAACTCTGTTAAAATTGTCAGATGTTCCTTAAAATTGTTCCAAACACGTATGGTTCCACAGTTATCTTCATTTTCAAATAGGACAATATTTTTTAATTGTTAGAAACTTATGAACTATCTCTTTCTTGATTTTTTTTTTAGTTCTATATTTTTATAGATGTTCAAATTAATAGCAGATCATCATGAGAATTTTAGAAGGAAGAATAATAAGTACCTATCATCACCACCCATATTTGTAATACAATTAATTATCAATATTTAAAAATTTTCTCATATATTTAAGCTCTATTTATGCATTAGAAAACAATTTTTATCTTCCTATTCTCCCAAATAGACATCAAATTTTCTAACATATTTGTTACATTCATAAGGTAGAATACATATTTCAAAGGTGCTATAATTTCTAAGCAAATGTGTTCCCTGAGTTACTATGAAACATTATAATGAGAAAGTTCCAGATTAAACTATTAACTATCTTTACACAATAATAAAAAAGAGATGAGTTGTGCTGAACAAAAAAAGAAGTCATTATTTTTCCAAGATATTTTGTGTTTAGAGAAAAGTAAGTACTACTTCACTCTGACTGAGACTTAATTTAGCCAAGAAAATTTACAATCTTGGTTGAATTATATTTCATAATTATGGGATTTTTAAAGTAACATCACACAGTAAGTAATTGTGGTTGAATGCAGGTCCATTGATTCAGGGACTTTTTATAAACATGTACAAATACATAAAGTAAATTAGCCATGACTGTGTTTGTTCAAAGAAGAAACAGCACTTCTATATGTCACATATAAAAATATACAGACAAACTTAACATTGTTATCTGGTTTCTGAAATGCAAAACTGGTTTCACCACAAAAAGTCATGACTATAAAAAGCAAATTTAAGTAAAGAAGTTGGAAAATTACTTTGTGGTCATTCAGTAAGTTGTACACTTTAGTGTTATTCATGGGAAGAGAAATAATTTTATAAAGTCAATGTTAAGAAATTCTCTTATATTTCCATTCATATTCTTCTAAAATTTGACCAAAGGAAGAAATAGATTCATCTTTCAAGATGTATATAAATTATGAGATAGATACAGAACGTCACCAAAAGAAAGCCTTAATATTACTGCCCAAAGTAATCAAACCAAATAACTTTCAACATTGGCATATACAACTAATTTTAAGGCCTTGATTTACATGTGCTATTTCTCTTTTTGGAATATGAGACATTTAGCCAAAAAACTTATACTACCATTATGTATGCAAGAGGTTATATTAAAATGCTGATAGTCCCAGCCAAACTCTAAAATTACAAACTGAAGGGCTGGGATAGACATGAGAATTTAATATTCATCAGTGGAGAGGAAAACCCATGTTAAAACAGAAACCCCATTTTATACTTTGTGTTGCTTTTCCTATACAACTGATACTTGCCTTAAACATATGATATATATATAATATGTTCTTGGTTTCTTCTCCTCTTCACTAGAAAGTATGATTTCCATCTTTTCTTCATCTAAATGAATGTTCTATAAATTATGTTGCATGGCATAAAAACACATGAGAGAAAAGGAAGAAAGTACACATACACGTGTGTGTGCGTGTGCATGTGTGTGTGTGTGTGTGTGTGTGTGTGTGTGTCTGTGTGTGGTCTATAGGGCAGAGCAACAGACTAGGCTACATGATTTGTCTTGAAATCATGCCTCAAGTAATCTAAAATGTTCCCTTAGGTCCCTTCATAAAGATTCTACTATCTCTTAGCCATACTAAGCTCTAAAAAAGAAAGAAAGAAAAAAAAAACCCTTAGCTAAAGGTCTAAAGGTCTGTCTATCTTGTTGATTTTCTCAAAGAACCAGATCTCAAACTGTACTATAAAGCAATAGTTATTAAAACAGCATGGTACTGGCACAGCAACAGGCTGGTTGATCAGTGGAATCGAATCGAAGACCCAGATATGAATCCACACACATATGGTCACTTGATTTTTGACAAAGAAGCCAAATCAATTCAATGAAAAAAGGATAGCATCTTCAACAAATGGTGCTGGTCTAACTGGAGGCCTATGTGTAAAAAAATGCAACTGGACCCATATTTGTCACCTTGCACAAAACTCAAATCCAAGTGGATTAAAGACTTCAACATAAAACCAGAGACACTAAGCCACTTAGAATAAAAAGTGGGGAAGAGCCTGGAACATATTGGCACAGGAGACAACTTCCTGAACAGAACACCAATGGCCCAGGCCTTAAAGTCAACAATTAATAAATGGGACCTCATGAGGCTGAGAAGCTTCTGTAAGGCAGGTGACACTGTCAAGAGAACAAAGCGACAGCCTACAGAGTAGGAAAAGAACTTGACCAACCCTACATCTGACAATGGTCTAATATCCAAAATGTATAAAGAACTCAAGAAATTAAACACCACCAAACTAAATAACCCAATTGAGAAATGGGGCTTGGAACTAAACAAAGAATTCTCAACAGAGGAATATCAAATGGCTGAGAAACACTTAAAGAAATGCTCAACCTCCTTAGTCATCAGGGAAATGCAAATCAAAACAACTCTGAGATTCCATCTTACACCCATCAGAATGGCTAAGATCAAAAATTCAAGTGACACCACATGCTGGCGAGGATGTGAGGAGAAAGGAACACTCCTTCATTGCTGGTGGGAATGCAAACTAGTACAGCCACTTTGGAAATCTATCTGGTGCTATCTCAGAAAAATGAGAATAGGGCTTCCTCAAGACCCAGCTATTCCAACCTTGGAATATACCCAGAAGATGCTCCAGCACACAACAAGAAAATTTGCTCAACCATGTTCATAGCAGCCTTATTCATAATCGCCAGAACCTGGAAACAGCCTAAGTGTCTATCAGTAGAGGAATGGATAAAGAAACTGTGGTACATATACACTATGGAATACTATACAGCTATTAAAAACAAGGAATTCCCGAAATCTGTGGATAAATGGATTGAGCTAGAAATGATCATGATGAGTGATTTAACCCAGAAGCAGAAAGTCTCAATGGTATATACTCACTTATATCTGGCATATTAGCCCAAGGGGCAAGGCCCACGAAAGCTGTCACTTACCAGGAAACTGGGACAGAGGGGAGGACATCCTATTGGGATCCTAGATGAGAGAAGCATGGGAGAATAGCAAAGTAGAAGGATCCAGAGGGTCCTAGAAACCTACAAGTAGAACATTATGATAGGCAGATTTGGGCCCAGGGGTCCCGCTCAAACAAAGGCACCAGCCAAGGACAATACAGGCGGTAAACTTTAAACCCCTACCCAGATCTAGCCAATGGTCAGAACATTCTTCACAGTTGAGTCGAGAGTGGGATATGACTTTCTCACGTGCCTCACATTTGACCATGTCCCCTGGAGGGGGAGACCTGGTGGCATTCAGAGGAAGGACAGCAGGTTACTGAGAAGAGACTTGATACCCTATAAGCATATACAGGGGGAGGTAATCCCCCTCAGAAACAGTCATAGGGGAGGGGAATAATGGGAAAATGGGAGGGAGGGAAGAATGGGAGGATACAAGGGATGGGATAACCATTGAGATGTAACAAGAATAAAGTAAGAAAAAAAATTACCATTAAAAAAAACCCTTAACATTGGGGTCTTTAAAAAATACTCTATATATTCTAAATATAAACTATAGTAAATTGGTACTCAAATATTTTTACTACGAAGAAACAAAATTTTTTAAAAGTCCCCTTAAAACATCCTTATTTGTGTCTACCAAAGTGGAGGGCCTATGTCTGGCACCTTGTTTATAAGAAAGTATCGTGTGCCTTAGTGGAGACTTTCCATCTATGATATATTCTGTAAGAGGTATATATATATATATATTTAAACATGAGCCTTCCCTTGGTAGTCGTGTGTTTGTGATGTCCCCTTCTGTGTGAGATGCAGCTCACTTGTACAAACCGCATCATATAGAACAAATAACTGTGGGCAAATTCCAAAGTTAAACTATGAAACACATTGTGACTTCTACTTTGCTGTCTTGGATCATCTTCTTCTCTATGATCAGCTCCTGTGTCAGGCATATACCAAAGCAGTCATAGAATTAGGAGCTAATACTTCCTAGAACATCATGGAAAGGATGAGGACTGATGGCAACAGCTCTGTGAGTAAGTCACCTTGGAAGCAAACCTACCAACCACAGGCAAGTCTTCAGTTGATGCTGGACCAACATTTTAACTAAAATCCCAGGGAAGAACACACTCCAGACCATCTGGCATAGCTACTTTTGAATCACTGATGCTATGAAATTTTGTGCAAACAAAATTTTATTGTTTTTTACTGGTAAATATTGGGGTTGTTTGTTGGTGAGCAATAAATAATTAGGACTGATTCAGTCAGTTACGACTATTCTAGCACTGCACTTGAAAATATGTGCAAACTCGGGATATGTCATATGGTAAGAATCGCAACTCTAACTTTTCTCTTCTGATAGTTTATATTGTAATTTGCTTTGAAAGTTAAGAAGGGAAACTGATTATCTTAATGGAAGGAATTGAATTTCTTCTCGAATTTTAAAGAACCAAAGTCAAGACATCATAGTAGATTTAGTATGTTTCACTGTCTTTAATTTTACCAATTTTCAAGTTAATACAAGTATTTCTGACTTCAATGTATTAAAATAGCACTGCAGTTTGTATTTTTATTAACAATGAGAGTAATATTTGGATCCTACTTCTATGAGAGCCATTTGCTTCATTAGTTTTCTATATGTTAATCTTTTTGAAGGTAAAAGAAAAAGCACTCTAATTGTGTGACAACAGCTATCTTCTAATTTCAGAGTTTATATGTACTGTTTAAAATGTACTGATCTCATGCCATATAAGAAAAATACCATATTTAAACTTTCATAACTATATTTTCAATCAGTTTCTAAAATAAAAAACAGATTTTTGATGGAAGGCTGATTGATCTTATCTTTCTCTTGTTGTTCTGCCTAGTGATAGGAGACATGCTTTGCACTCATTAAAAAATGTGGTTAAGTAATAAAGCAAAACTATAGTAAAGTTTATAAAAGAATTGGAGATTTATCTGATAAAGTTGAATGAAACATATTTGCACAACCACAATCACGCTGGGGTAAATTATTAACAGAGCAGCAAAGTGATCCATCTTTGTGATGTCCAGTTTAGTACTGTGTCTACACAGCCCATGTGTCAATCTCCATCACGTTAAAGGCTACAATCTGACATTTTAGCCATGAAAAACACACTTCATTTTTTTTTAATGAGAACCAATTCAACATTAAAATTTAGTTCTTTTAATGTGATTAAAAGTTTTAAATATTTAGGATTAGTGGTTTGTGTATGTCTTACTGAATGAAGCTTTTGTCCCCAAATTTGTGTTTTTCATATTGTCCACATAAGGCTTTCAAACTCAAGTGCACATTTGACCTATAAGTACTTATAATGGAAGATGTGCAGTGGCCTAATTTTTCTGGCCTGGGACCAGTATTGTGGTAAGAACAGATCCACTGTGGTTTCATAACATTAATTTTTTTGAACAATAGATTTTTGCATGCCAGTTTAATGCTGTGATTATCACCAGGCCCTCTGGAAAACCATGGGAAGGATAGCAAGATGGCTGATAGGAGATCAAACACTATAGCCTAGAGAAAAGGGGAGAATTGTAGAGACTCAGGATGACCATCACTCTTGGTCTTGTTCGTGTGTGGAATTGCCTGCACGTCAATAACTACTCATCTGTTTATGATATTCAGTAACCCCTATTCCTTATGTCCTTTGCAACACTGAGTCAATTTTTGTTCTTTCAATAACAACAAAGTCAATTGTAACCTCTTTAGGTTAATTGTGAAAGAGAATGGTATAACAAAGGCATGAAGTAATATCAGTGAAAATGGAAACCAAGGCACTTGAGAAGAAAATAATGAAACTAACGTCTCATTTCTAAGGGGACTTTTCAATAATTATTTCACGTATTATCATAGGTCCAACATTTTTATTTTAATAGGTGATTTATAATTTCAGTCTTTCACACAGATATCTTGTCTCTCCGTCCCATCGATTTAAATATCAAATGACAATTTTTATTTCACATTAATAAAGATGATGTCATCCAGCAATAGTTCAGCTCCAGTATTTTCTCTTTTTGATAACTTTGTTCCTTTATCTGTGCTGAAATCTAAAATTCACATTGAGAGAATTTTATTTTCCTAATATTCATCAACGCATATATGTTCTCTTCTATTTCTATATTATGTAAGTGTATTACTCATATATTCATTACTTATATATTTATTTATATATTCACTAGCATATATTTATTTAATTATATAGTATACTTACACATATATGTGTGTATATAGTTATATAGAACTTAGTTATATATTCATTATGTATGTATATATGTATATATATTTATATATAATTATATATTCACTCTCCTATTTTATTTATATATAATTATATATTCACTCTCCTATTTTAATCTCTCCAAAACAGACTAACTGGTGCCTTCCGTTTTTATCCAGTAGGCATACCCTTCATTTCTAGCCTTACCACCTTGATTAATCTGCCTGTCTCCTGTGGGTGCACTCAATGCAAGAGGTAACCATGTTCACTTACCTAGCCTCTGTGGTATGTAAGATTAGCAAACCAGTCACTGTCACAGGAACTTTCCATCCACTATTGCTAGAAGTGAGTGGAAACATCCTGTGTTGTTTTCCTCCTGATGCCTTCAAGCCAGGGTTCTGCCTTTCATCACCTGCTGATTTCACCATCATGAATCTGTTGAGTCCTTCTACCTTCTTCCACTCCTCACTTATTGCTATCCATCAATTTACACCCTTTTCCCTTTAATTCTCATTGAATTCTAAAGTTTTGTTAATTAACCAATCACAGATTCTATCTCACTCCTCAGTTGTTTTAACATTCACATTTGAAATCTTCCATGATATTTATTCCCATTGGCATATTTGTCTCACCTTCTGCCAAACCTCATGCTCATATTGTCCAGATCGACATGCCCCTCAGCATCTCAGTTTTTAAGTATCTGACAATTGTTTCCTTTATTTTTCATCTACTACCTTTAAAAAAAAACTCAATTTTGAAGATATTTTTATCCAAATTAGGTCTCTACTGGTCCTGGTTATATTATTTGCACATTATACAAATTTGTAATTACTTCCTTGCACATGATGAGCATTTGTTGCCACTGTTCTCCCACCATTTCACTAGCTTCACCAAACTCATAATCATTCAAAAATACATTTTTAAATATTTTTTCAGGGTACAAAAAGAATTACATTTCCTTAAAAAATGTATTCTATCAGGGTAAAATGTTCCTTACCAATTCTGCTTCCAGTTTCTGGGAATGTAGGAATAAAAGTGTGCAGCCATTAAACTGAAAGGGCTCCCTAGAGCTACCTGGAAATTTGTTTTTACCGCATCCAAATCCATTTAGTCTCCTACTTTGCCAGATAACTATTTGATACTTCTGTTTTCACAGACCTTAATTATAAGACCCTTTATGTGTCATTTCCTACTAAGAAAACAAAAACAATCGAAAAAGCTTCATGCACAGTTTCTAATACATTTATGTGCAAATCCACACAATTTGTTTGATTTCCATCTAGAATAAAGAAAATGTAATCATTGGACAGCTTACAATCCATCCCTCTATTTGTACACTGAAATTCTCACCTTGTCCCTTCAAATTATCATGTCAACCATGCTCTCATCCTAGCCTGCTCTTTCAACTTGCTCTTCATTTTAGGAAATCCCATCAGTAGGCTAGCATCCTCTGACATCCTTCACCTTACAGAACTAATTCTCCTATGTACACCTTTGTCTGCAGCTCTATTTCTTCTCACTCCCCATATCTCCATGATCAACATCTTCCATTTTTATCACCTTTTCTTCATATTTTATCTTCAATGCACTACAGTAAGGCTTCACCATGGCAAGCCATTGAAGCCTGTACAAGACAAGCTATCTATGGAATATCATTTTGTTTTTACATTATTTGACTTCCTTTCAGTGTTTACATGCTTGTTTTGAAGACTTCTCTTCATTTTTATTGAGAGTTCATTCTACCTTATTTTCCTTTTCTATGTTTTCAGACTACACTACTAACTCCCAATTATGCTTTAATAATTGACACTTGGCACTTTACCAATTTTCAAACTTCACAGTTTACATTACCAATTACTAAACATTGAGAACCCCTCAACACACACACCAAATATCAGTCTTCTAATCATTTATCTATGTATGATCACTCTGTAGATGAAATCTCATCCATATATAAAACTCTCCTTTTTGCATGAGTCCCTAATTCTTCTCTCCAGGGATGACCTAAATTTTTTTAACCATAACTTAAATATCACCAATTTTCTTATATATTCATTAATTTATATATTGAAATGTCAAAATCAACATGTGAAAAATAAATGACCTCCAATCATACTAATCTCTTCAAAAATATTAATTCAAACTGATACTGAATAAATTTTCTCTACCATTTTTAAACAAATGTTAGTAAAAATAAATAATTCATCAAATTCTTCCACTATACATCTAAGTTTCCTTCAAATTCTACTAGCAAATAATAATTAAATATTTAAAATGTAAGCATTATGTCATAAATGTTCTTTGCTTCTTCCTTTGCTACACAATTTATTCTCCAGTGAACTACTTGGAAAAATATTTGAAAAAAAAAAGTCAACGAAGGAAGTACAAGACGGTAATCTCAGCTACACAGGATACTGAACTGGAAAGACCATCAGCTCAATATTTATTTGGAGATAACAGATAGATTTAAGGCAGGCCTGAATAACTTTGTGAGACCCTGTCTCAAAATAAAACTTTAAATAAACAGCTGGGGACATAGCTCAGTAAGAGAGTGCTGACCTAAGATATCTGGGTGAGGGTCTAGCTTCTAACCTTAAGGAAAGATAAGAAAGGGAGGGAATGAGGAAGAAAGATGTAGGGAGGAAAGGAAAAAAGAAGGGAACAAAAAGAAAGAGAGAGGGGGAGGAGATGGAGAGGGAGAGGGGGAGGGAGAGGGAGAGGGAGAGTATTAAGAAAAATGAGAACACTAACTTGTTTACTCCAAAGCCTCTAGAGGAATAGAAGACTTCCTATTTTGCCATTTCACTGGCAGGGAGTTGGGAAAGGGCAGCTCTCGGACAGTGGGAACTCCAAAGTTCCCAGGCTTGACAGGATTAACACCCCCTTCAGATACTGTACACTCAGAAACCTCACTGCCTTCTGAGTGTGCCAAACCTACTCCCACCTCAGAGCTTTGGCACTTGTTGTTTCCTTTTCTCATAAAGTTCTTTCCTGCAGACATCTGCACTGGTAACCCATCCTCTCTTAAAGGAGCTTATGTTCACTCAAATGCTAACAAAGGGACCATCTCAGACTGATACACAGAATAGGCAAAAATGCATGAGGAATATCTCATTCTATTTCTTCTTTGTCATTTCTCCTAAGAACTGATTGTAATCTGTCTGCTTTGTCATATGATTTTGTTGTTGTTGTCATGTTTTGTTGTTATACCCTTAATTGTTTTTGCTCCTGACATCAAATTTCAACAGAATGAGAATACTATTAAGTAGTATGCTATAAACCTTGACTGAATATTGCATTAAATATCCATCCAGTGAAAAATACAATAAGTTATTTTTCTAACCAGTTTTGACTCATAGTAATAACAGGGCAAAGCTAATGCTTGTCAGAAAACTATTGTGGATCCACTTTAATTAAAGTAAATTATACTGTCCTTGAAATTTTACATTATGAAAACCCAAAAGAGATTAACCCAAACAAGTTTAAACTAATGTCAATAGTGCATATTCACAGAATGAAAATAAACAAAATATCCACGGTTTTACTCAATAATAAATGTTTGCAAATGAGAATATATGGCCTTTTATTGTTCTTCATTATTTACCTAAATTTAGAATTACCATGGAAATCCAGCCCTGGCATGTCTGTGAGGATATTTCCGCAACAGTTTAACTAAAGATATAAGACACACACACACACACACACACAAAAAAAAAAAAAAAAAAAAAAAGAGAGAGAGAGAGAGAGAGAGAGAGAGAGATAAGGCACATTTTGAGTGTGTGGGGGCACTACTGATGATGTAGGATCCTAGACAGGATAAAACTGAGAAAGCAAGAGCTCACCTTTCTGCTTCCTGAGTAGACTGAGTGCGACCAATCGGGTGTTTCTCATGACACCATGCCATTCTGGCCATCATGCACTGTCTTTCTTAATGCCATAATTTAAGGCAAACCCTTTTCTTCCTGAAGTTAACTTTTGTTGGGCATTTTGTCACATTAATGAGAAACATAAATATCAAGTACTATGGTTTAGATATGGTTGCTTAAATTATAATTTCTAATAGATTGTTTATTTGTTGATTTCACCTTTTTGTTACCAAAATAAACTGTTTTTCATTTACATGTGTGTGTGTGTGTGTGTGTGTGTTGCATGCACATGTGCACATGCATGCTTGTATCAATGTGCCATAGTATGCATGTATGTAGAGATGAAAGTACACTATGTGGTTTCTAGGAATGGAACTCAAACTGTCAGTGTTGGCAGCAAGCACCTTACCTGCTGTCTTGGTCACTATTCTATTGCTGTGAAGATATACCAAGAAGATATATCATCATGGCAAAAGGCATGGTGGCATCTAGACAGACTTAGTGCTGGAGAAATAGCTGAGAGTTTTACATCTGTAACCACAGGTAACAGGAAGAACGAGACACTGTACTGGGTTGGACTTTTGATGCTTAAAACCATCCCCTAATACACCATTGACACACTTACTCCAAAACAGCCACACCTGTAACAAGAAGGCCATAGCTCATAATCCTCCTCACATAGTATCTCTTCTTGAACACTAAACATCAAATATATAAGCCTATGGGGACCAATCGCATTTAAACCACCACTCCTTAATCTCCATAGACTTGTAGCCATATCAAAATGCAGAAATTCATTCAGTCCAACTTTAAAAGTCCCTATAGTCCGTCACAGTCTCAAAATTGTTTAAAAGCCCAAAGTTCATTGTCTCTTCTGAGATTCAAGGCAATTGCTCAATTGTAACCCCCACTTTAAATTTAAAAAATAGAGGAAATCATATATTTCCAATGTATAATGACATAGATTATATATATTACCGCTCCAAAAGAGAAGAAACAGAGCATATTGAAGCCCTAGGTAGTGGTGCACACCTTTGTTCCCAGCACTTGGAAGGTAGCTGTGAGTTCCAAGAGAGCTTGGTCTATAAAGCGAGTTCCAGAACAGCAAGGTTTAAAACACAGAGAAACCCTGATTCAAAAAACATGAGAAGGAGGAGGAGGAGGAGGAGGAGAAGAAGAGGAAGAAGAAGGAGAAGGAGAAGAAGAGGAAGAAGAAGAAGGAGAAGGAGAAGAAGAAGAAGAAGAAGACAAAGAAGAAGAAGAAGAAGAAGAAGAAGAAGAAGAAGAAGAAGAAGAAGAAGAAGAAGAAGAAGAAGAAGGGAAGGAAAGAAAAGGAGGGGAAAGAAAAGAAGAAATATTTCACCAAAACAAGAATGAAAATCAACAGTGCAAACTTTAAATTCTGTGTATCTATGTCTGCTGTCAAAGCAGTCTTCTAGCCTCCAATTCCCTTCAGCTTTGTTGACTGCTGCACTTTTTTTTACCCTTGTTGCATCCCCGTTTAGCAGCTCTTCTCAGCAGGTGTCTCATGACTCTGGCATCTCCAACATCTTGGCGTCTCCAAGGTTTGCCAGGATTTATCTTCACAAGTTCACAACCATCTCTGGGCCTCCATGAAGGAACATCTGTGACACATGCTTGACCTCAGTGGCCTTTATTAGTCTAAGAAGGATATTTCACTACCCATTGCTTGTATCCTTAATGCTAAAGCCAGAGCCATGTGGCCAAAGAGGCCAAGTTTTCTGCTTTGAATAATTTCCTTCACTAAAGGTTTTTTTTAAATTCCTTTTCACAAGTAGAAACTTTAGATGGTAGGGTCTTGCCCTGAGGTCACCACTCCTGTTTTTCCATTTAGCATCTGGTTTTTCTTTAATTTTTTTATTTCCTTGAACACTGGTCTTAGCTCTGCTGCACTTCCTGGAACTCCCTTTCCCCTCAAACAGTACATTTAAAAAATTTTTACTTGCTTAGCTTGCTCCTTTTCATGATACATCTGCATAAGAGTGACCACTAATAGCCACATGGCTTAGTCAATACTGGCCTCCATTGAAGTCCTTCAAACATGACCATTCATCCAAAAGAAAATTTAGCCCCAGGAAAATTTTTGGAACAAGGGCAGGAAAGAGCCACATTCTTCACCCAAATATCACAAGATGGTCTCTAGGCCACTTACTAATATTCTCCTCTGAAAACTCTTGAGCAAGCCCATAATAATCGACATTGCTATCAGCACTATTGGATTCATCCAGCAGCTGATGGAAACAGATATAAAGACCCACAGCCAAACAGTAGGCCAAGCTCAGAGAGTTTTGTGGAAGAGTGGGAGGAAGGATTGAGGAAGTTGACAGGTCAAGGACACCACAGGAAGACCTACATAGTCACTAACCTTGGCTCATAGCTCACAGAGACTGAACCACCAACCAATGAGCTTGCATGGATGGGACCTAGACCCCCTACACATATGTAACATATTGCAGCACGGGTCATCTTGTGAGTCCTCTAATAACAAAGGTAAAAGCTATCTCTGACTTTGTTGCCTGTCTCTGGTCTCAGCTGGGCTGCTTTATCTGGCTTCAGTGGGAGAAGATGCACTTAGATTTACTGTGACTTAGGTCAAAGTGGGTTGGCACCCCTTAGGGATTTCCCTTCTCTGAGAAGGAGAAAGAGGAATGAGGGAAAGAGAAGGCATGAGGAGAGGAGGGGCTGGCATCAGGCTGTAAAGTGATTAAATAAATTTTAAAAATTTTAAAATACTGTGTTGAATTTGATGTCAGATTTGGGAAAAGACTCTCTTCCCTGAAAATATCCTATCATTTTATAATTTCTGCAGATTTTGTTTTGCATGTTCTTAAAACAACAAGGTAATGATAAGAAAATAAATTGAACAATTTGAAAACAATGAGGGTAGTTAGTGAACTGAAATGGATCTCTAAAAGAGATAAAATGTACAAAACTATAAAACAGTGAAATTAAGACCAATAAAATAGTATATTATATCAGTGATTCAGTTCTGTTCACTGTTGATCAGGATGTATACCATTCTGAAATATGAACAATAAGCCCACTATTACTTGTAAGCATTTTCCTAACCAGTTAGATAATGTATTGTCAAGGAGCAGGGTGGAGCTCAGTTGAAAAAACAAAATCCTTGATGAATATGACCTCTTATAACTCATTAATTTTTCACTACAATCTCTTAATACAGGAGATAACCTGACAATAGCAGGGTAACACAAACAAAGAAACTGTCCATCTCTTGAAACGTTTGTGCTTAAAAGGGCTGATGACACAGCAGGAATAGAGCCTCTGTCCGTGAAGCTGTGTCTGGTTAATATTTCATGGAGACTCGTCTCTGCAGAAGTTACTAAATTAATTCAGTAGCTATGCTGAGATCTGAAAGCATGCAACTTTCTCATATGCACACAGTAGTGAGGTCTAGCTTCACAAAGGCTCTTGGAGTTCTCTTGACACAGAAGAGTCACCAATGGAAGAACTTGTCGTGTCACAGTAGAAGTAAACAAAGGCAGAGGACATATTTTGTAGAACAGCCCCAGGTAACAAGTACATCCCATGCACAATCCCCAGTCTCATGGAAGGGTAGCTGAAGTTTTTATTCTTTCTCTCCTTCCTTTGTCCCCTTCCTACCTCCCTGCCTTTACCAGTCTTTCTTCTTTCTTTCTTATGTATTTTTCTTCTTCTCTTTTTATCTTTCAAAAGCGTGTCCCTTTTACACATTATTTATGTTTGTAAATCCAACATGGAACATGGAAAAAAATAAAGCTAATATGACAGACATAGGCTGGAGAGGGTGTAGCTCTGTTTGATTCAATGTCATTTGAACCCAAAGGACTCTTCAGAATGCAATTTGAAATAATTGTGTCAACAGTGTCTATTAAAGTTTAAAAACATTTTTAGAGGAAATACAGTAACTTTCTTGCAAATTAAGTCAAGGCTAAATATTAAAGGACATAATTTTTTACAATTATCTTTGACTGTATGAAGCCAAACTAGAGAAATTGAAAGACAAACAAATAAATAAACAAATAACCAAGAAAATATTTGTTTAAAAGGCAGTCAGAAATATTTGAATGGCATCTGTGATCTTCCAGGAAGGATAATCATGAAGTACTTTAGATTACTTCCAGAGTTCAAAGTTCATAAAATTTTGTTACAAAATGAGATAATATTCATTTAATATCTCACAAATCTCAACATTTTTCTACTCACCAGCTTCATTAGAAGTTCTTTTTTTTTTTTTTTTCTTCCTCTTCTAGGAGCTCCTCGCAAATATTCTAAAAAGTTCCTGGTATATGCTACATCCATTAAGTATCCTCATTCCTATCTTTCTGCCAGTGATTAGGAAATCTGCATTTCTGCTAAGAACTTCAAATCACAGAATTAAAGACTCCTAAGCCTATAGAAATGATGGCCTTAACATACCTACCCCCAGCCACTCAAACCCACACACACTGCCTGTGACACTACTGGAGAAAGACAAAACACGTGTTGCAGGTTGTCAGAACACAGACAGTTGAAAAGCATATATATTCTCTCACTGACCTTATGCAATGCTGCCTCACTACAAAAGTGATGATGCATCCCAAGGGTAAGAGCTGGAGTGCAAAGCTCCTGTTTTATATTGAACCAGAGGGTTCAGCTGGAGCCTTGTAGCTTGACTCATCAAAGGGTCAAGTACTTCAAGTGGAATGGTAACACCCTCTCACTCTCTCACTTTTCCCTGGCTTCAACTCATCTGCACCTGTATGAAGCACACAAAACAGCGTGTGTGTGTGTGTGTGTGTGTGTGTGTGTGTGTGTGAAAGGAGAAGAAAGAGGAGACAACAGACGAGAAATAAGTATGAATTACAAGGAAATTAAAACTACATAAAGAGAAGGCATTTCAGCTTTCCAATAATTAAACTGAGGAACAATGGAAATATAAATTAAGAAGGGGAAGAAATTGAAACTCTTGTTAGGATAAAAGCACGAGAGAGCAAAAGTTCAACTGAAAAGAACATAGAAGCTTGTCAGAAAGAAAGCTTGTCAGTGTGAGTACATGTTTTGAGTCAGGCTATGCATCCAAGACATACATAGGACAGGAAGGTTTCTCTTTTAAAGCAGTTGCTTACTGCTTTTATGAATTGAAGAAGTTCATTTCTGGAAAGGAATTGTGGTCAGTACATTCACTGGCATCTGTTGATTTTTGTGGCTAGTATCTCAATTGTTAACTTTATGGTGCCTGGCTACTCAGAAACTGAACTGTTGACCAATATTCAGTGGAAACTTTAAAAAAATGCTGACCTTCAGGCCCCTCCTCGTACCTTTGTAACTGGGCATTTTACATGCACTTTAAATGGTGAGAAACACAGCCACATAGAACTAAGAGGGCAGTCCAAAGAGTATTAAAGCAGAAAAGCTCAGGTCAATAGGTCTCACTGAGAAACCCAATAGGAAAAACTAAAGTGATGGTAGTTTTACCTATAATATATATACTATAATATATATACAATACTTAATATTTGCATATAGTAATATATTCAAAACTTAACTAGAGAGCATTGTATAGCATTTAGTACAATAATTTAAAATGTATACACATAACATCTGATAGAGATACGTGCCATGAGCGAGAAATGGAAGTATATTTAGAAAAATTCAGAAAAGGAGTACTTAACCTGTGGGATCGCTTTAAGAAAATGTTTGACAAGCCCTTGCAAACTCAGAAATATAAGAGAGGAAAAAAATTCACCCCAAATACCTCTATTGGAGCTGGAGTGGTGGTGATGGTGCCGAGTTTAGTAACGCTTAGTGAACTTTCAGAGTACCCTAGTTCAAGTCCCAGTACCCATCAAATGCATCTCACCACCTCTTGTAACTGTAGCTCCCGAGAGACCTGAGGCCGTGGACTCACCTGTGGTCTGCACATGCCCACAGAACACATGCATTTGCATCATTAATAATAATGAGACTAAATCTTTCAAGAGAGGACCAAAATCTGAACACAGCTTTGATCACTGGGCTGTTAATTCCTCCTGAAACAGCCCAGTGATTCAAACTCACATCTGTATGAGAATTATATAATTAGTTATAGATGCATGTAAATAAAGTTAAATAAATACACATATAATTCTCCTTCTAAAGTTCCTTTGAGTTGTATTATTTTTTCTTCTCAGGGGAAGATTCCAATTCATGTGTAGAATTTGGCTAAGTCTCTTATTATTGCTCCTAAAGCAGTGTTTCTTAACCCATGGTCCCCAGACAGATCACCTGCAGAAATGTATGAGAGCTCTTTTTAACACCAGTTTACTGGATTCAGCTCCAGATAATGATTCATAATCCTTGGGGAATGAGCCTAATAATATACTTAATAAAATGTAGGCAATCTTCATTCATGCACTCATTTTATAAAGACCCTGAGCCTGGAATTGCACAATGTAGAATGCAAATGCTTAAAATTAGATGTTGGAAAGGACTCTCTGGGAAGATGACTAGAGCAGTAGGAACCGGGGCCAGATTCAGAGAGAGAGCTTATTTCAGTAGTAACATCTGTCCAGTCCCAAATGTACAGATGTTGCCTTTGTGGAGCCCCAGAAGCTGTGGAGACTCACTTGGTGATACAGAAGTTAGGTCTGGACATTGTCAGGATTAAGAAACATCAGAGCCAAGCATCTGGACTGAGAAGAGGGAAGTCATGTAGGCTAGACACCATCTGAAATGACTAATGAGGGCTCTCTAACGTGTACCAGATTGGAGTCCTTAAGAGTATTTCAGAGAAACAGAACTCAAGTGGAGAGGGCAAGAGGACTAGGATTAGTAATTGTACATGGTGCTGCCCTTTATATCCTTTCCCGTTTCTTCACTCTGTCTCTGAATACTCTTCCCCCTCAGTATACCCTAATGATAATATTAATCTTATAATCTTGTAATGAACATGAAAATGGCCTCTGTGGTTGGAAACATACAGAGAGACAGAGACATGCACAAAGACAAAGTGACAGAGAGAGAATTGTCTTTGGCTGTGTGGCATGTGAGTAGGTGTGTTTGCAGGGGTGGGTGGAGGTCAGACTATAGGTGCCTCCTGTCTTTTACATAGGTTATATGGAGCAAAACTCAGTTCCTAAGGGTTTACCTCAGGCACCCTGCCCACGGGACCATCAGTCATTCCTTGAAAATAGATTATTGAGGTCACATAGTTTAAGGGAAGGAGACATTTAGGGAGTCTGGGGAGATTTCCGTGTACATGAATGAGCATTAAGTTCGTAAACATCTATATGCTTTAGCTATGAATTTTCAGAAAATACAGTTTTTGGCTATAGAACATCCACCTTCCCTTGTAGTGTGAATGAAACCCATATGAAAATTCTAATAGTGAAGATTGGGAAAGAATACTAATGATATGCACACTATAAATTTTCATAACTCAGAGGTGTAAAATGGTCATGTAATTAGACCCAATCCTAGAACAACTTGAGAAGTGTCAAAATACATACCAGAACTCTGAAAAGTCAGTTTATACAAAAAAAAAAAAACAAAAAAAAAAAAAAAACCTAAAGGTTTATTCGTTTTTAATACAATAAAGATGAATATTTTCGATGTTATTTTCTTTTATAAAAGCATTTACTTGCCTGACGTGTTCATTCATGGAGCCATATAATTAACATAAATGGTTAGGAAAAAGAGGAGTCACAGTTACTAGCCATGCCTGCTCAAAGATCTAGACATTGCACAGGAAAACAAAAGGCCAGTGCATGTGTTTAGAGAGTAAATAATGCAAAACAATCAGTCCTGTTTCCCTTGTGTAACCGATGTAAGTTTAGATAGCAATAGAGAGAGAATGTGGGTTTGGTTTTGTGGAATTTTTAAGAAAAGACGATGAGAGAAGATGAAAGAGTCCAGTGATGCTTAAAATGTTTTAAGATAATTTTGAAGGAGGCTTGAGAAGCTAAAGATGTTGCTCTAACTGCAAAGAACTGGAAAAAAAAATATATTATAAAATGCATTAGAAACAAATAAAGAGCTCAGGTAGTCAGGGCATTGGCACCTGAATGAAGCATAGTCCTACTGAGCTCCAAGCCAGCTATATTTTATATAACCTATACTTCACTGTGAAAATGCTAAACAATCATCAAAAGACTAAGAAAGATTATTCCTCTTAAACTAAGACTACTGAGATTATTTGTCATAGTATTTTATAGAGTAGCAAAAATTTTAATGGTCAACCTGAAACTAAGAAGCGCCAAAGAGCTGAATTGTTTAAAAAAAAAAAACACTTAAGAAAATATGTTTAAATGTTGAGCGTTAAAGAAATGATATGAACTAAACAATGAAACAAGGAATTTTATTTCAGAAAACAAGAAGCTGGCATAACATTGAATTTTATTGAGAAATGTGACTGGTAAGTGAATACCTGAATAATGTAGTGAACTGTGCACACACACGTACATAACACAAATACGTGTACATCCAAAGAGAAGGACAGACCCCTGGGGAAAACCCCACAGTTTAATTATATTAGTTTGAGGAGCTGGGTGGTGGCAATCTGCAGGACATAATGAACCTAATTGCCTGTATTTGCAATGGCGTGTCTACGTGCTTCTTTCATTTCTAGATGTATACTGCCAGTGTCTCAGATGTAATTAATTTGTGAGATTTAAAATATGAAGTGGAAAATTTTTTACTAGGTAGCTACTGGAAAGGAATAAATTAAAATATAAGGAGCAAGCTTCTAGCAGCAACAGTTTACTAAACCTTAGACTGGGGCAAAGGGTAAATGCTTCTGAGGTGACAATTTTTAAAAATGCATCCTGGAGACATTTATGGCAAAGAAATAATGACTGCTACAGTAGTGGGGAATCCAAACACTGTAGTAAGAATCACTTACACAGAGCAGAGGGCAGTGTGGGGGATATTCACATAACATCTGAGAATCTGATCCTTCAGTGGATGGTGCCCAGATTAAGTTTGATGATCTGGAAAAGAGATCCCTATGGACAAGCAATGCTTCATTTGCCACACTACTGCCCATTTAACATTTCAGACCCCAATGTGTTGCTATGGTTAACCCAGAGAGCACAAGGACTCCAAGAATGGAATATAAACTCTTGCTAAAGAGGATTTGTGAAAGGACAGTCTTTTAAAGGATTGCCTTTTTCTTATTAATCGAACACATAGAGAAGAAGTTGGGATGCAATTGGTGTTTAATAAATATTTCAGCCTAGAATGCATCAACACAGAAAAAAAAATCACTGTTGGCATTTGTTTACTTAGTTTTAAATGTTTAGTGTAAGGACGGTGTTAGGTATAGGCCATGAATTTATGTTTTTCCCTACTTGGCTTTGCCAGTCTGAGTCACTGTCTCACAGTGACTCTGGCACAAGTTCTCTATACAGCATTTGTGTAAGGAATGGTGATCTTTCAGAACACTCAGTAAAAAAAAAACAAAGAGAACAGATGGGAGATCATCAGAAATCAGAAATAACACGCAATTTCAATTTCTCTTCTGACTTTCTGTGTAGCCCCAACCCTACTCTTGCTAGGCATGTGCAACTTTTACTTTCTTCTCAGTGGCTGGGGGTCATTCTTCCCCAAGCGATACTTAATCATCACTAGATAGACTAATTTAATTGGAATTTTTAGAGATGTCACAAGCCTTTGGTCAAAAAGATTTATCCGGGTATGTGGTACACCTAAGGAAGGAAACTGCAGCTTCATTTGTGTAGGGTTCTCAAACTTTGACCCTTGAGCTTGGGCATGCCTGAGTTGAGTCACCAAAATATCAATTATGTAGGGCTGAGTGAAGGTCCATGGATTCTGCACTTCAAGAATGCTCCAAGTGACAGTGACAGTGATGTAGATAGCTATTGCGAGAGCTCTCTCTCTCTCTCCTCTCTCTCCTCTCTCTCCTCCTCTCTCTCTCTCCTCTCTCCTCTCTCTCTCTCCTCTCTCTCTCCTCTCTCATCTTCCTCTCTCTCTCTCTCTCATTCTCTCTCCTCAAAACAGTGGTCTACAGAAGCAATTTTTCCCATCTTTTTCTCTCCATACGATCAAGCTATGCCAAATCTCTCTGTTTCATCTGCATAGAGGTGCTATTGTCTTAGAGTTTGACCTTGGGAAAAATTATTTTCCTTTATTTGAGGAAAGGCACAAGAAAATAACCCAATCATTTAGATGAGAAAAATGTTAACTAAAGCTAATATTTAGAGAATAGAAAATTAAGGAACTTGAGTTTCCATACAAAAGCAAAGCAAACAGTCCTCTCCAGAAACAGCTCGTTTGAAGGCTCCATATATATTCTGTAGGATATAGACAGGAGAGGAAGTTAGAGAGAAAGAGGGGCAGGGCACAACCGTGGGTAGACATTCGCATTACTTCCCTTCAACAGTAAATTAAAACAGCAAAAGAGATTTTTTTAAAGCTCCAAAATCTCACCCCACTTCTATATAATTATTCCATGGATTAAGATTTGATTTGCCTATCATATTGTTCTACTTGTAGATTTCTAGGACCCTCTGTATCCTTTTATTTTGCTATTCTCCCATGCGTCTCTCATTTAGAGTCCCAATAGGATGCCTTCCCCTCTGTCCCAGTTTCCTGGTAAGTGAAGGCTTTCGTGGGACATGCCTCTTGGGCTAGTATGCAGATATAAGTGAGTATATACCATTTGATTCTTTCTGCTTCTGGGTTAACTCACTCATTATGATCATTTCTAGCTCAATCCATTTATCCACAAATTTCGGGAATTCCTTGTTTTTAATAGCTGAGTAGTATTCCATAGTGTATATGTACCGATTTGGGCCCAGGGGTCCCGCTCAAACTAAGGCACCAGTCAAGGACAATACAGGAGGTAAACTTTAAACCCCTTCCCAGATCTAGCCAATGGTCAGAATATTCTCCACAGTTGAGTGGAGAGTGTGATACGACTTTCTCACGTACTCTGGTGCCTCACATTTGACCATGTCCCCTGGAGGGGAGACCTGGTGGCACTCAGAGGAAGGACAGCAAGTAGCCAAGAAGAGACTTGATACCCTATGAGAATATATAGGGGGAACATAATCCCCCTCAGGAACAGTCATAGGGGAGGGGAATAATGGGAAATGGGGGGGGGGTGGAATGGGAGGATACAAGGGATGGGATAAACATTGAGATGTAACAAGATAAATTAATTAAAAAAAAAGTAAACAATAAAATGTATTTATCTTAGAAAAAAAAATTTGATCTGCCCATCTGCTCTTAAAACTCCTCTTCTCGTGTGGACAGAGTATGTTACAAATCCTCAAAAGAAATGGAGAAGAAGCCTATGTGCTGGGCCTCTGTGCTAGCTGCACTCTGAGGCTTTAAAAAGAACTGTTGGCCAGAGTTAAGAGTTTAATTTCTTAAATACTAAGGTACTTAAATTTCAAATGATTCTTGAAATATTGTTGAAAAACTCATTACCAATTATGAATTGGGAGAAACCTTGTCAGCAAGAATAGAAGGGAAAGTCTTTAAGATGGTTAAGTATTTCACCAAAAACATGCCAATAAACATTTTATCTAAACAGGAAAATTCCATTATATGTTCTTCAAATAAAGTATAATTTAAGTGCTATACAGTTGTTGTCTATATGCAAAGATGTGCTAAAGACCATCACTAAAGAGAAAGAAAAGAAACAAGGTACATAGTTAGGAAAGAAATACAGAAGCATTATTAAGTATGAGCAAAGCAATTGTAATCCTAGGACACTGTTCAAAGACCTATTGGGAGATTTTCAGAATCAATAAGTAATTAAAGGAGGTCTTCTAGATGAGTGAAACAAAATTTAAAAATTAGTATTATTCTGGTCTAATATCAGTAACAGTTGTTATAAAATCTTATAAACTCTTAAACTTACAATGAAAAAAAATCAAAGTAAAAATATATCTATATATAATGTGCTTTGGTAGTCTAATAATAGAGTACCACTATTTGTGTGAGGATGAATAAATGACAAAAACAGGATTTTTGAAAAGTTTTGAAATAAAGCAAGTTGTATATATGAGAATTTATTAACAGTATGTTATTCAGTATTATCAGTGCAGTATATAAAACACTACATTAAACTCACAGAACAACTTCAAGATAACTCTTGCCTCACATAAGGAAGAACAAAATAGGAGAGAGAAGAAAGATACTTTTAAAGCAAGAGATGCACTTGTTACACTGGGAGAGGATGAGTGTGCAGACCCCAGCCTCCATGTCACATGACATCTGGTAAGTGGATCTCCAGGGTTTCAAAGTCAGATTTTTTCATCTGTCTTCCATGGGCACCTGTGTGCACATGCTCATACACACACAGAAATAAAACAAGTCTCTAAAACAAAAAATAATTTATGTATTTTTCTTTTTTCATAAATAAAAGCAAAGCAAATCAGTGTAAATGTGATCTTTACCTTAATTCTTTAGGAGTATAAAGGAAAGTGTAAAGAACATTTAAAGCCCATGGTAATAGTTGGGAATATTTTGACCATAGATATGATAAAATATAAATGAAGACGTGTTTCAAAATGTCTGAACAGATACAGTGAGCATTTGACTGTATGGTTAAAAGGTCACATATTCATCTAGTTAACCATATAGACTTGTCAATTGTAACTTCACTAAGTCACTCATATAGTCATCTCTGAATTCCATAGCTCTTACTCTTGGGACTAGTTGAAGATAAAATGAACACTCTCACACACACATACTCACACAAACATACACACACAGGCACATGTATATACAGACCCACTCACTCACTGTACATCTCTCAGGAAAGAAAGGCTTGATTTAGTGGAAACTATGTTCCAAAAACAATAAGTGTGCTTCAGCTGGGCTCTTTCTGTGCTTCCAAAGAATTTAAAGCATTATTAAGGAAGCAGAGTGTGGGAGAAAGACCTTGGAGTGAGATAAAGGGGGCTTCATGTCCAGGCTCCCCCACCTAAATTTTTCATCTCTCTGTTTCTTTCCCAACTCTAAAATACAAAGATAAGAAAAGCATTTTTAAAATTTTGTTCTAAGTATCAAATAAGAGAAAGTATGCAAAGAGAGACAAGAACAGTCCGTTCTCTAAAAAAGTTGCTCAACAAACCCTCATTGTCTGGAATTAGTAAGAACAGAAAAAGTACATTTAATCTAAGGTAAAGTGGGTGTTAAAGATAAGGGCTTCAGAAAGCAAAAGGGTGAAATGTGTAAGAGTCTAAGATATACTACCTTTGTTTATGGTAAGAATATTCCCAAGGTGTAACATGTCTCAAGTCTAGACAAATTGCTTGTTCAAGGAAGCGACAAAATAATATTCTTCTGGTATCTCTCAAAGAAGCTCCTGAATTTTTGGCTCATCACTCTCCAGAAGCTTCTCCATCAATCTTCTGCAGCAGGATCCCTGGAGGGGACATCTTCCTATCTTATCTAGCGAAACAAATGAGGCTGTTATCATTTCTATTTTAATCTAGAGGTTTCCAGGCATATTTGCCCAAATTTTCATGGATCATTTGCAAGGCAGAAACTTGTTGTTAAATAAGACTGGGCTGCAGGCTTGCCTTGGTGCACAACTATTCTGGAGTCTTCAGAAAGAGCTGAGATAGCCTCCCAAGAAAGGCTTATCTGGCTTGTTTTCACAAATAAAAACAAGTTGCTAAACAAGGGTTTATCTCAACTAGGAGAGCAGCTTTACACCAGAGATAACTCCTGACTTGCCAACCAACACACTGTTATCAGGAAATGCTATCCAAGAGGCTGACTGTGGAAAGTACACAAATTTTCAGCATGAAAGAATATTTTAACTAGAAAGATGATGTTGCTTAAATAAGAGACAGGCTTTGAAATATTATTAAAAGCATACAAGAAACCTGCCAGTCAAAGGCAGCCAGAGCAAGCTGTCACAGATAGGGTCATGTATCAACAACACTAGGATTATTTTAATCACATCTGGATGGATAAAGAGCCATTGTCATAACTGGTGTGGGACAGATGCCTTTTCCCTCCTGCTTTTGAAGAGTGGATTCCAGTGTCCTGTACCTGACTGACCCTCTACACAGACAGGCCTCTCTAGAGAGTGATGTTCCTATAAATCTCCCCAAATTCAAACATACATTCAGAAGTCTTCAAGACCAAAAGCTCCACACAAAATTGAGGGGGCAGAAAGGGATAGGAATTTCAAAAACTTCAAAGTAAAGTACAAAACATACTGCAGGATGTGTTTTGGAACTGGCTGGAAAAATAAAAACAGTCTATCTAACCAACGAGGAAAGTGGTAAATGTCATTTCCTGCATCACACTTCAGTAAGTGGAATGTTGGCCTCAAAGGAAGATATCACAAAGGAGTATTATACTGACAGCAAGAACCATGAACAAGACTACAGGCAGAGAGTGGGAGAATGCAAGCCGACTTGGGTGGACCGTGGCGGGACCTTGCAATTACTGAGCAAGCATAGGCCTTATCCCGAGTTCAACAGCATTCTATAAGGCACTACAATAAGAAACTGGAGGAAATACTGAAACAGAAAGATACCCAATAGCAAGACATATATGTGTCAAAATGCAGACAGACAAACTGTGCCCTGGTGAAGGAGAACAATTACACACGAAGACAGGACACTTTCTTTAAATCTGTAGATGATAAAACTGAAGAAAAAGGCTACCTGGAGAATGGACAGAAGATAGAAAGATGACTGGTAGGTAATACTGACTTATTTAGCAACAGAAAAATTGTGAGAAAAGTTTTTTTAAAAGCCTAAATGTATACACTGTGTAACCCTTAAATTATTTAGGGCATATTTTTAGTTGGTTTGCTTTGGTTTAATATATGAAAAGGAATCTTACATGGGATGCAAATTCTAGCTCAAGTTCACTGTCAATTCAGATGTAGTTCGAAATCACTATAGACCAGAGAGAAGTATGTGAACTTAAATAGGTTGTTTCAGGCTCTCAGACTCAATTTCCTTCTGACTGTAAAATTGTAGTGATGTTAATCTCCAGGTTGTGGTAATTCACTGTACATGTTTTTTTAAAACCTAGTACTTTGTTGGCATAAAGTGGATGGTCAGGGCCTAGAGTGGGTCAGTATTAAATTATGTTCCCTAGTATCTTGACATAATTTACTATATGTCTGCCTAAATTCTAAGGGAAAACCTGAAATTAGATCACAAGTTCTCTTTGATTTTGCCTAAAGAAAATATACAGTGGCCTGTGGAGGTGTCTCAGATGGCTAAGTTTTTGCTGGACAAACAAGAAGACTCAGGTTTGTGTTCCCAGGTACCACATACAAAGCCAGGTGTGGTGGTGTATGCCTGTGACTCTAGCATTGTGGAGCAGAAGAAGGTGGAGAGTCTGTGGGCAGGCAAATCTAAACAGTAAGTTTCAGGTTCAGTGAGATGTTCTTTCTCACAAGTTAAGAGTGTGATAGAAGAAAACACCCACTGTCAACTTCTGACACCCACACCCAAGTGCATCACATACACTTTTCACACATAATAAAAAAATTACTTACATACTCTCTTTAAACATGGACAGGGTTTTTTATAACATCATCCATAGCTCCATAGCTTGTTCATGGTATCATTCAGGGAAGGACTTGAAGATGCCACTGCATCATAGGGTAGCAAACTCACTAGCATTCCATATCGTTGACTTACCTGCTAAGACAGTTTCCCCTGTGGCAGTTCCTTTGGTTACTTATTACAAGGACATTAATATTTTAGTAACATAAATAATCTTATATTACAAACAAGAAGTAGTGCATTTATTAGGCAAATGGGACAAAACACACACATGCCCATGGCAATACACAGTTATCCATTATTTCAGTCCAAGGAAGTAAAAATGTTTAAAAGAATGACAAGTCATCTGACATACCAGAAAATGGGATGAAAGAGCTATATAAGATTGGTTAAAACCAAACTAAAACCAGGTAGCATGGAGAATTTTGGAGGTTTTTAGTGGTTGAAAATATGAAGGGAGAAATTGAGTTTAAAAACATTAAATATAAGCCAATAATATAATACACAATTTGACTAAAAATAATTTATTTCATAGTTTTATACAGTTTAGTATACTATTTATACTACTTGTTTGAAGCAATAATCATGAATGTTAACTATTATAAAAACTTTGATTGTTTTTAAATTTTTTTATTATTTATTTATTTGTGATTTTCAGCCAACATTTCATATAGGTCAAGATAGCCTAGAACTCATAACATACACAATAGCTAACATGTTTACTGATTGCTTGTTTTTGTGTTTTTTTTTTTTAAATATTTCTCCATGTAGCCAAGGCTGTTATGAAACTCTCTAGACCATGCTGGCCTTGAACTCAGAAACAGGCCTCTTCCTCCTGAATGCTGGGATTAAAGTCACCTGCCATTTATCTTTTAATAACCACCGTTCTCAGACTGTATTTAATCTCAAAATATAAATTGAGTGGCCCGATTTTATTTTATTCCTTAAGATTTACCACTCATGTCTTTGACATAGGAGAATGTATCAGCAAGTTTCTTGTCCTCTGGCATTCTATGGCCTTTTGGCAAATGACAGAATACTAGCAAAGTCTTGAAGAAAGTCAGATCCTTGAGTTTACTCTGATAGGTCTCATATAAATTGATATCATGCCTCCATCTACACATAAGGTAGCCCAAAGACACTGTAGCTTCTCACATGGCTTTCCTGCCATCTAGTGAGTGCTGGCAGGGCTTCTTCACAGGACTCTTGTTCCTTGAAACTTACCACATATTTGTAAATGTTTATTTTTGTACATTCCCAATTGACGGCTGCAGTTCCTTCTGGCATTATAGAGGATCAAGCTGATAAGGGATTAATCTATGAATGCATCTGTGCTCATGTTATAGTGCACTTTTGAGTATAATAAAATGAACCTCTTCTCCAGCAAAATCTTTTCTCATGTTTGTTGTTACCCAAAAAATAAGAACAACCTAAGATGTTTTCTCTAGAAAATAAACCCTTAATATTTTGTTTATTTATTTTCGTGTTTCATTTATCTAATATTATAATACAAATACATTAATCATAAAGTAAAGCTAGGCAGCAATAATAAGTCCCACTGTCTGAGAGCCCTTCCTTTATAAACATGAATGTAGGCATAAGGTTGTTGTGTATTTCAAACACTGATTTATTTACTTCTCATGTATGGTTGCAAGCTCTGTTTTGAGAATTTATTGTCTAAACTTTAAACTCTGTTCCTCAACTGTCCCCCCCCACCCCATGTGAATGAAGCAGCTTACAGCCAATCGATGACCAGGATATAAAATAGGGCTTGAATTCCTGCCAGCCAGGAGAGGAGGAGTTAGAGGAGCAAGTAGAGGATTCAACAGGGATCGAGCCAGGGATAGAGGTCCAAGGAAGATCAGGAGGAAGGAGCTGGAGCCAATGAAAGTTGCAAAATGGAAGTATCACTTGGATGTTTTCTGGGAGTAAGACAAGCACCCCCACAAAAGGATGGGCGTGACTGCATAAGCATATAACCCCAGCAAAGGAGAAGTACAGAGACAGACAGACCCTAAGATCTCAGAAAACACAGCCCGTAAAATGATTCTGACCACACTCAAGGTAACTCTTCTCACTTTAGTTAACAATCAAGACAATGTTCCACACCCGTGCTCACGGGACAACCTGACCTAGACATGTCTTCCCTTGGTCTTTCTTCTACTTTGTGTCAAGTTGAGAGTCAAAAGCATCGAGCAGAACCCCACTCTTACCCGGCCCCCAGTTTTTTCTCTTGTAGGATGGTGACTCCTTTGCTGACTGCAAAACAGTTACTATGGTTTGAATTGGAAATGCCCTATACAAGATCATTAGTTAAACACTTGGTTCCCAGCTGATGGAAGTGTTTGGGAAGGATCTGGAAACTTTGGAAACCAAGATGTAGACATTGGAAATAAATAACCAGGAGCAGTCTCAATTGGGTTATAGTCAACTGTAACTGCTGTCATATACAGTTTATTAATCTGCTGTGACGTAAATATTTTCTTACACATAATCCACCTGCCATAATCTCAGCTACCTTACTTTCCTTACCATGAAATATGAAATGCTCTAAACTATGAGCCAAAGTAAATCATTTATCCATCAAGTTGTTTCTGACAGGCACTAATAAAATAAAGTAATACTAACATAAGTAATACTAATAAAGTAAAATATAAGGAAATTAATATGCGCAGGAAGTGAGGTAAGTCTTACATTCTCAAACCTTGTCCTCAGTGGTGTAATTCATCCAGAAAGGTTCCATCTCCTAAAAGTTCCATAGCCTCTTTGACCAGCCCCATCAACTGAGAATCAAGTGCTCAAACACATAAGGCTGTGGAGGACACTTCTCACAAAATGACCACAGACCCATAGCCAACAGAATAAGTGTCCTGACTAGGAAAAGTATCAGGGATACAAGTTCCTCTCTCTCACTGATAATACATGTATTATCTTGCTTTCTGCTGCTGTGATAAACACTGTGACTGAAAGAAACTTGGGGAAGAAAAGGTTTATTTCAACTTAAAAGTATAGTTCATTCTAGAGATAAACAAGACAGGGACATGAGGCAAAGGCTGAAGCAGAAGCCATGCAGGAAAGCTGCTTCCCTCCTTCCTTTCATGGATCACTCAGTTTTCCTTCTTATACAAGACACAGTTACTAGCCCTGGAGGTAACATTATGCACAGCTGACTGCTCTTTACCACACCATTAACCAAGAAAATGCTCCCATGGAGTTGCCTATAGACCAATCTGATGGAGGCATTTTCTCAACCGAGGGTCACTGTTCTCAGATGACCTTAGCTTGTGTCAAGCTGATGAATAACTAACCATCACAGGGCATAAAAAAGGAAAATGTGAGAACATAGTGAGAAAGCCCCTGTCCAAAAGCCATGAAGAAAGTCCTCCCTGACACCCCTATTGTCCCGACCTTCATTTTTGACTTCTAGCTTCCTGAACTTTGAGGAGGATCATGTTGTTTAATATTCTTCTAATTTGTTATGGCAGCCTAAGGAGATTATATTGTGTGGACACCACACTACTTATCGACTCCTTGTGAACAGTGCCTCCTTTTATTACTCCTTGAACTTAGATATATTTGCATTGGCAACCTAGAAGGCCCATGCAAATCCTTAAGACCCACTTATAGACAGGATATGCAAATCCTTAAGACCCACTTATAGACAGGAAGATAAGAGATGGTCTTTAGGGAGGCAAACCATCAGGATGTCTAATTCTTTTGCCAGAAGTGTGACTATGAGAACTTCAATGGGGCCTTTCAAAAAATGTATGTCTAATTCTAAGACTTGATGTTCAAAATGGGTATATCTGTGATGACCATGTGATTAGATTTTTTTCTGTTCAGGTTAGGACTTTTGATATCCCAATGAGTGTACTTCATGAGAAATTCTGTCCTAAAGGGGAAGGTAGAATGAACAGTTTACTGTGCTTAAATATACTCTAATTAAAAAAAAAAAAAGTCTGAGCTTGGATGCTACCTCTGATGTATATGTCCTCAATAACAAGAGACAAGTTTTTCTT
Source organism: Acomys russatus (assembly GCF_903995435.1). Taxonomy (NCBI): domain Eukaryota; kingdom Metazoa; phylum Chordata; class Mammalia; order Rodentia; family Muridae; genus Acomys; species Acomys russatus. Next base: position 3,298 of record NW_026131831.1, on the reverse strand, counting down.
TTAGTTTTTCAGGACAAGGTTTCTCTGTGTAGCCTTGGCTGTTCTGGCACTCTCTCTGTAGACCAGGTTGACTTCAAACTCAGAGATCCACCTGCCTCTGCCACCTGAGTACTGAGATGAAAGGCATGTGCCACTGCCCAGCACCTCTAATGTATATGTCTAGTGGGTCTCTAAACAAATTGCCTGATTGTCTTCCTAAAGATGGCTTGATGAAAGAACCTAATTGATAATGTTGCTAGGGAGGATACAATGACTAAGTAAAGAAAATATTCTGTATGTGCTCAAGCAAAGTAAGGAAGCATTAGTAAAAGCTGGAATCGTCCAGGTTTTTTGTGTGTTTCACTGACTTTAATATTCATGAAATATTTATATGGAAGAAAACAACCTATTTATGAAATTGATTAGTAAATTATTTTCCAGCACTGAGTAGAAAGAATTAAAACATTGTCCATTATAAAGTTTTGACCCATGAAAAATTCAAGATCTTCTATGTGGTCTTTCTTTATTTGCTATCTTTCTCCTTCATTAACTTTCATAATTGAAACTTGGTTAGAATCTGGAGTGAAATTGTCTTGCCAAGGGGGGTAAAATGTCATCTCCACATAGTGTGAAAGGCATTCTGGCTCTCTTCTGTAAACTATCATTAGTAAGAATACAAAGCCCAGATACACTTTTAAACCTTTGTCTTTTTCAGGATTACCAAATCATCCTGGAAAAGGAAGCATCCCCATTTCAAGTTTACTAAATCCCTAATGATGCCCCAACCTTTGCACAGAAAAGGCATGCCTATGCTTACAGACTAAGTAATGGCTATTGAGAGCTTCATGCTGAAAGAGCCTGCAAGCTAATGAAATAATATTTCATATCTCACATTTCCATGTGGCAGAACAGGAATAGAAAGAAATCCCACTAAAGCTGGTACTGACATTCTCAGATGTGCAGCCATTAACACGTGCTAAAACAGACTCTTTTAAAAGTCTAAGCATTTTTTTTCCTCCAAAGGAATATAAAACACTGCTCTCAAAAGCGTCTTGCAATGTTCTGTACTCCCTAGCATACAAGTCATCAAAACAGCAAGCAGTGTTCTGGAACATTTCTACTGCCATGACCACCACAAGGAGGGAAAGAAGAAGACCATGTAAATCAGCTGTGTGTTTTTATTTCTTGTTTTTAGTGAATCATTCTCTACTGATTTAAGGTAGGATTAGCCTAAAGTAGTTTCTGTGACATTGAAGGCTCTCCTTGAAAGCCTATTTCTCCATTATTGTTTAGTGCCACCCAACATATGTTGTGGGGATGAGGAGAGGACTGTGCCAAAAGTCTAGGTGAGAGCAAGCAGTATAAATCTACTCTCTGGCAGAACTGGTAAAGTATTAACTGCAACCTCTGCTTGGACAGGAGGCCCAGACTGTGTGCATGATGCCTCCTTTGGGGTTATCGAATAAAGTGATGTCATTAAGCTCAAAACATAGCAAAAACAAGGCCGAGGCATTACCAAAACACTTTACATCATGTAGAGCCAGAAGCTACTATTTACAATGGAGCAAAGTTAAACATGTTGTCACAAAATGCCCTAAGATTCTGACACATTTACCACAGTCCTCATGAATATTGAGTGCAAAGGTATACTTTGGTCCTAATAGTCCATTGTTAACAATCAGTGTAGAAAAAAAAGCAATAGTTTTACAAAATCTTGTTGAACATTCAGTCTGGAGTTCAGTCTTCAGTCATTGTGAGTTCACTTGAAATTGTTGGTGAATATAAAATATAGAAATTTGCCAATGAATTGATATTGGTTTAATACACACACACACACACACACACACACACACAACACCACCACACACCAGAATCATTGTACCCATGGAACACTTGTGAGTGTGTAGCAGGCTCTTAGTAAATATTGCACTGAAATATAATAAACATCCACAAAATAATAGAACAGGTTATATGTTTTAGGGAAGAACCTGGCTCATACAACTCATCTTAATTTGATCAAACCAGTTTCTTCCCCTGCAGGATATTGTCAATAAATTCTTCAAATGGAAAATGTAAGAGGATGATTACCGTGATATCCTATAAGTGCACTCCTTTTGTGTATATTATCATTCCACATGACCTAATCTCCCTGTCCTTGAGCCAGGGCCTGGCTTTCACTTGAATGTATTGATGTCTATAGCACTGGCTCTTTGGAATCATCTGTGAGAATGAGCCACAATGTTAGAAGAGCTAGTTTAGCCTTTCTATGCTTTGTTTATGTAGCTTCATCTGTTAAAAAAAAATCTACCTTTTAATTTTAAATTTAGTGTCATAATGTTTTGATTTGACTGGAAAATATTTAATGATGCTGCAAAAACATTTAATTAAGCATCCTACTAGACCATGGGCATTCAGGAGGACTATTGTTCCTCCTGATTCATGCGCTGGAAAATGAACTCCCTTAGAAGAACAATTTTGCTGTGAAGGGACTACTGGGAGTGTTGAAATAAGGGCAGTCCAAGGTCTGCCCCATGTGTAGATCAATGTGATGATTAGAGACTCCAGCAGTGAGTTGGGGTTCCTATACTTTTCTTCCATGTGAAGGCCAAAACTTGTGTTACCTTTGGTATTTTCACCTTCCACTTCATAGAAAAAGGATAAGAACTGCCCTTTTTCTGAATTTCATCCTGAATGAGGTAACCCTAATCCAAAAAGACACACATGGTATGTGCTCACTTATAAGTTTATATTAGCCATGGAGTACACAATAGCCAGCCTTCAATCCACAGACCCAAATACGCTAAGTAACAAGGAAAGCCTAAGGGAGGATGCTTGAATCTCACTCAGAAGGGGGAATAAAATAGGTATTGAAGGTGGATAGAGAGAGCAAACTGGCAGGAGAGGGTCTGGGGAGGGAGCATGAGTAGGGATTAGGAGTAGGGAGAGCAGTGGTGAGGGCCACATGAGAGAATGGAAATCAGAGGGGCAGGGCATCTCTGGGACTTCCCAGAGACTTGGGATAGGGGAGCCCTGAGGAAGTCTATGGGGTCACCCTGGCTGAGATAACTACTAGTGGAGGATATGTAACCTGACGTGGCCACGTCCTATAGCCAGGCATGAGGTCCAGTGAAGGCATAAGGACACCAATTCACCCATGAAACCTTTGGCGCAAAATTTGTCCTGCTTACAAGATGCGCAGGGAGAAAGATGGAGCAAAGACTGAGGGAATGGCTAGCCAAAGACTGGCCCTACTTGTGACCCATCCCATTGAAGAGAACCAATCACTAACACTATTAATGTTACCCTTCTATGCTTGCAG